>NC_051176.1:49612930-49642442 GCF_013339695.2 Rhipicephalus sanguineus
GCAGTGACCACGCATGCGCAAGCCTGATCTGCCTATGTACAAATACACCGGCAGCACGCAATAAAGCGTTCTTTCGTTCCTGCTGCTCGACTGTCACATGGTGTCAGAAGTGGGGGCGGTGGTTCGTTTGATACCGCCGCAAGTCGGCAATGAATGAACACCCACTGACCGGCCGGAAACGCCCGTCGCGAGAATGGCGTCAACATGCTGGCAGCCACCGAGGCCACTAGACATGATGTGGGGACACGTTTTACAACTGGACCGCATGGAAACGCGAGTTGACCTTTTTGCTACGGCGACGGGGACTGAGCCAGCAGCCTAAGGATGTTCAAGCCGCAACCCTTTTGATGACAATAGGAGAGGACGCGAGAAGAACATTATGACGTTCAAGTTCGACAGCGAAGACGATTAAAAAAGACCTCAGATTATTTCAGCAAAGTTCGAGGCAAATTTCAAGCCGTCTGAGAACCTCACCTTTAACGAATTCCGATTTGGCTCCAGGGACCAACAAGAGGGAGAGTCGTTCAATGAATGGCTTACGCAGCTGCGAATCCTCGCGGGAAGATGCGAATTCGGCGAGCTTGAGGAACGGCTGATTCGGAGCAGGATAATTCTTGGCATCAAAGATAAGGATTTCCAGCAGAAGCTCCTCTCGGAAAACCCCTCGTTTTCAAAAGTAGTGCAAATGTGCCGCGCAAGGGAACAAGCAAAAGAACAGCTACTAGAAAATCAGAGCCAGAACGGACAACCCGACAATTGCCGCAATCAAAGAGAATACAGCGCCTTGCACGCGCTGCGGTCTTGAAAACACAAATATGGAAAGTGTGCGGCGCAGGGCAAACACTGTAACAATTGCGGCAGAAGCCATCATTTCGCTCGTGTGGCCGTCAGCCAAAGCAAACACCTAGATCGGCCGCACGCGAAGTGAAGCAGGTTGTTTTGGGAGTTGAAGACGAGTATTTCTAAAAGCCCTAGAGGCATATGCTATCTCCAGCGAGGACCGTTGGTCGGCGAAAATTGTTATCGCTGGTTCAGCGATTGAATGCCAAAATGACACGGGAGCTAACTGCTGTGTCATGCCTGAGGTGACGCTTCGGAAACTAACTACGCAGCCGGCGCCAGCCATGCTCGACCACCTTGCGCGCTTTTTCGGCCATAAGCAAACTGTTCAGCGGATGTAGTGAAAATTGAATTTGAGTGGTTTTTTCAATGTGCCTTCGTTTAGACATTTTGTGTTCTGTTTCTTTTTTCGTTTCTTTTTCTTTTTTCCCAAGGGAAGGAAGAAGATGTGACCAGGCGCAACGTCATCAGCATTGCAGTGACCACGCATGCGCAAGCCTGATCTGCCTATGTACAAATACACCGGCATCACGCAATAAAGCGTTCTTTCGTTTCCTGCTGCTCGGCTGTTCACAAACGGAACCTTGAGGGACCAGGAAAATATGTTCCATTTAACAGGAGTTCCATTTACTGATAGATGAACTGGGGTTGGAATTCCAGTACAAAACCAATCATACTAGACACTTGTTCCATTTAAGAGATTTCCGTTTACTGAGAGTCTACTGTGTATGTGCGTGTGTGTGTATATGATGATGTATTGGTGTTTTGTGGCGCAAGGGCCAAATCAGGCCAAAGAGCGCCATGTCAATTGATGCTGGGATGTAGATGGGCCATGATTTACGATGTGTGTGTGATATCATGGCTGTAAAACGGCCTAAAAGAGATATATACAATCAATGGAGGCATGATGAATGTAGTGCGGTGGGCTATGGGCTACAGTTGGTAGAGGTCAAAGATTAAAGTAGATTAAAAGTATATCGCAAGAGATTATAAGTTTCACTGGCATTCTGTAAACGCGGCACTAATGCCTCAACAAGACCCTTAACCACAAGGGCGTGGAGACACGTGCCTCTTAAAACTGCCGCAGCAGCAGCCTCTCCTGAGAGGCTGCTCTACGGTACAAATGGAGCAAAACATGCAATGCTTGGCATTCTCTTAAAAAGCTTAAAACAGAACCTGTGCTGAATAAAGGATCTGTGCCGAGGAATAAAGCTGGGTGTAGTGGTATCCTTTGTCTAAATGCCAGGGGAAAATGCTTTTTTCTTAGTACGTCAAGTTTGCGGCATTCCAGTAATGCGTGGAGGACCGTTAGTGTCTCACCACATTCACCACAGACGGGGGGATCATTTCCAAGGAGCAGGTAAGCGTGCGTACCATATGTATGGCCTATTCTTAGTCGACAGAGAGTGACCTCAGGTGCGTCGTACTTTACTACGAGGAGGCCATTTTCCTATCTGTGGTTTAATTAGGTGGAGCTTGTTAGAAGTCCTGGTATCCCATAATCGCTGCCAGTAGTCCCTCACCTTCCTACGCACGAATGATTTAAGATCTAAGGCAGGAAGACCTATAGAGGGATTCACAGGTTCGTTCCTATGGAAGTCGCCATGCTGTCAGCGAATACATTGCCTTCAATGCCCCTGTGCCCGGGGACCCAGCATATTATCACACGTTGTTCTGACAAATAGGCTTTGCACAGGATTGAAAACAGTTCGACAAGAACTGGATTTTTATTTGTTTTTAGTGACTTCAGGGCTTTAACAACACTTAGCGAGTCTGTATAGATAACCGCCTTTTGGAGAAAGGAGTGCGTAAGCCTCAGCTGTAAAAATACTCGTCTCTGGTTGCAGCCTCTCGCATTCAGAGAACGATGGACCCACAGCAGCGTAGGACACGCCTACCTTAGATTTTGATGCGTCCGTAAAAAATGCAGGGCACGAGTATTTTGACTGTAACTCTAGGTAGTGCATTTGAATGTGTATTTCTGGAGCGTGCTTAGTTACCTCCACAAAAGACATGTCACACTCTAATACCTGCCACTGCCACGGTGGCGCCGCCCTTGCAGGGCGCATTAACACATGCTCAAGAGGGACATCCATTTCATCACTTAGGTTCCTCACCCGCAGCGAAAAGGGACGTCTCGCTGCAGATCGGTTACTATACAATGTGGCCGTGGTCATATCATTTATAGTTGTGTAAGTGGGATGCTGTTGATCCGAGTGTACATTAAGGAAATAAGTAAAGCTTAAATATGACCTTTGCATATGGAGCGACCATTCATTAGATTCCACATAAAGGCTCTCCACTGGACTTGTTCTGAATGCACCAGTAGCCAGCCGGATGCCCAGATGATGCACAGGATCTAGCATCTTCAGTGCACTTGGGGCAGCAGAATGATAAATTACAGAACCATAGTCCAAGCGTGTGCGTATGAGCTTTTGTAAAGTTTCATGGGACATTCTCTCTTACTACCCCATGCTGTGTGTGAGAGAATTTTTAGTATGTTCATGGTTTTAAGACATTTATTTTTCAGGTTTTTAATGTGAGATACAAAGGTCAGTTTTGAGTCTAGGATCACACCTAAAAATTTATGTTCTGCGCTCAAAGGTATGCGGTGCCCTTGCAGACGGATATCGGGCTGAGGGGTTGGGCCTCTCTTTCTTGAAAAAAGAACACATGAGCTTTTCTGTGGGTTTAATTTGAACCCATTCTCATTTGCCCAGGCTGACACTTTATTGAGGCCTAACTGTACCTGCCGCTCACATACTGCAAGATTACAGGACTTAAACCCAATCTGAACATCATCTACGTAGACTGAATAAAACATGCTTCGCGGAATAAATGACCGCAGAGAGGTCATTTTTACTATGAAAAGGGTACAGCTTAGCACACTGCCCTGCGGTACACCAGTCTCTTGGGTAAATGGCTTGGACAGAGCATTTCCTGCTCTGACGCGGAAGGTACGGTCACTTAGGTAACTTTCTATCACGTTTAGCATGTTACCTCGAATACCAATTTCGGAGAGGTCTTTCAAGATTCCGAATCGCCAGGTAGTGTCATATGCCTTCTCCATATCAAGAAACACGGAGAGGAAAAACTGTTTGTGGATAAAGGCATCCCGAATGTAGGCCTCAATACTCACGAGATGGTCCGGTGTTGAGACGGCCTTCCCTGAAACCGCACTGATACATATCGAGCAGCATATTAGTTTCAAGAAAAGTACAACAACCGGCGATTTATCATCTTTTCAAATAGCTTGCAAAGGCAACTTGTCAGAGCTATTGCCGGTAGCTTGCTGCACAAGATGGATCTTTACCTTCTTTTAAGAACGGGGATTACGATAGCCTCTTTCCATGCTAAAGGAATATATCCTGCGGTCCAGATCTTGTTATAGAGATACTCAAGACACCATCTGCGCGTCGGGATGGAGATGTATCATTATGTACATGACTCTGTCAGCATCCCGGCGAAGACTTGTGACACTGTTCAAGGAAGCTCATAAACTCAGCCATGCCAAAGGGACGATTGTACGTTCGTCTCTACTAGGCTTTACGGGTTCAGTGCTTTCTTTTCTGCTATTTCTTTGTGTTTACCGGAAACTTGCTGAGTAGTTTGATGAGCTAGACACGCGCTCGAAATGTTCACCGAGCGCCTGGTCTTCAAGGCTGGTTGCCCTTCGGCGTCAACAAAGGGGCAAAAGCGCGGAACTGCTTATCTGATAATTTTCTCAGCCTATTCCACGTTTTCACTTCGTGTTGTGGATGAGTTTTAACTCGAGATATATTTTACCCACTCTCTCTTTAGCATTACGGCGAGTGCGCCTACCCTGGATTTTACTTGTTTAAAGTTTTCAAGAATTTTCCCGCCGTTGGATGCTCACGAAGCAAGCTCCATGACTTATTTTGCTTTTTTGCGCGCATTTCGGCACTCGTCATTCCACCATGGGACGCGCTTTTTCTTGTGCTACCATTGTAGGGGAATGCACTCTAATTGCAGCATCAACTATAAAAGCGGTAAAATGACAAATAGCATCGTTTATGTTAAAATCATAAAGCATTTCTAGGCATGTTGAGTTATACGAAAAACTTTTCCCAAGCTGCACTGCTACTTTTCCATTGAGGGTTATGTGGTATGGAGTCTTGGGTCCGTGGTTTTGAGGCAGATAGGGAAGTGATCGCTACCGTAGGGGTTCTGAATCACCTCCCAATCTAAGCAGGGTAAAAGAGTGGCTGAGCAGATCGCTAGATCTATAGCAGAGTAGGTATTGTGTGTTGTGCTGTAGTACGTCGGTGTGTTTTTTATTTAGAAGGCATGTACCAGAGTTCAAGAGATACCGCTCTATCAGGCGGCCCTCGCATCACACCGACAGTCCTCCCCAGAGCGAGTTGTGTGCATTAAAATCGCCTGTCAGATAAACGGCTCCGGGAGCTGATTAATTAGGCCTTCGCAATCTGCCTTGTGTAGCATTTGATCAGGAGGAATATATAGAGAGCAGATAGTTGTGATCCTATTAAGCAAGATGGCGCGAATGGCCACTGCCTCTAGAGAAGTTTGAAGTTGTAACTTCTGGCTTGCAACTGACTTTACTGCGATAATAGCTACCCCACCTGACGAGGCAAGGCTGTCAGTGCGGTCCCTTACGAAAATGACATGTTGATTTAAAAAGTTTGTGTTTCAGGCTTGAGGTGTGTCTCCTGTATACAGAGTACTTTAGGATTAAAACTGCTTATTAATTCTCTAACACCATCTAGGTTGTGTAGAAGGGCCTCTAGCATTCCAACTGCAGTATCTGTGTAGCCATTATGAGCTAGAGGGGAGAGTACTCTGTATACTAGGATTTATCTTATGTAAGACTTTCTTTGGAGGAGCTGTTATGCGGTGTTTGCTTGTTGCGGCACGCTCAAGGGAGCGGTGCCGCTCCTTCGACACCAAGGCGTCGAGGTGACTGGTGTTGTATCCATCGCCTCCCTGGAGGCGCTGGATGAGCGCATTAGCGCGCAGACTGTTGTGGTTTGAGGCCTCGACTCGCGAGAGGAGGCCGTTGAGGCCACCGAGCCGCTAGGCTGCTGGCCCTTTGTTGGTGGCAGAGCGGCAGCTGCTGCATCCGCGTGGGGGGCTGGGGGCTTAGCCGCTGCAACCCTGCGTGAGGTCTGGGCGGGAGCCACTGTCCGTTGTGACACTGCCCCCTCGCGTGTCACATCGGCGTATGTAGTGTAGTGAACTATTGAAAAACCGTTTCCGTGCTTCCTTGAACGATACATTTTCTTTGACTTTGAACGTTATTATATCCTTTTCCTTTTTCCATGCAGGGCATGATCGAGAGTAAGAAGAGTGCTCACCATCGCAGTTCGCACAGTGAGACGTGTTGTTGCAGTCGTCAGAGAAGTGATCGTGTTCAGCACACTTTGCACACGTTGCCGTCCTCGGCAGCTCAGAGATCCGTGGCCATATCTCTGGCACCGGAAACACCGTCTCGGATTAGGTATGTATGCCCTGACACGGATTTTCATGTACCCTGTTTCAATGTGTCCTGGCAGCTTGCTTGAGTCAAATGTGAGGATCAGGTGCTTGGTTGGTATTTCTCTGTCATCTCTACGTATCTTGATCCTTTTAACATCAATCACATTTTGTTCTTCCATCCGTCCAGCAGTTCGGCCTCACTTAGTGTAATTAAGTCATCTGTCACTACACCACGGACCGTATTCATTGATTTGTGTGCAGTCACAGTTATAGGAATGTCTCCCGAATCTCTCAAGGCTGGGGAGTTTCTCATATTGGGCTTTGCAAGAAATCTCAAGAAGTAGAGTCTCCACTTGACATTTTAGGTGATCTTATATCCTGGTCCTAGCTTTTGTTCAAGGTATTAGCGACAAGAAAATGTGAAACACCTCTCGCTGGCATGTCCGGTTTGCTCACTGGGTATCACGTGATACCGAGGAAAGTTGTCTTTGTGGTTTGTCAGGAAACTTGCTGTCACCTTCGGTTGCGCCCATCTTTTGAGAGGGCGATCAGAAAGTGGGGGAAAGGAGTACCCATGAAATGCTGCATTCAGTCAGCAGCTATGGTAGCCACCCACCATCGAGCCCAAACAATGGGACGCTACAATGCTTGGTCAACACATGCAGACGCCAGCTATACATAGCTGCTATAACCCAATATATCCAAGGCTGGGATATAGTACACAAGGGTAACCCAGGCCGCCTACGAAAACTTGGGAATAACTGGAGCGAATAGGAGACTAGGACAAGCGAGGAAAGAGGATATGAAAGTGGAAAGGTGAGAGAAGGGGATAGGAAAAGGCGACCGCCGATTTCCCCTGGGTGGGTCAGCCCAGGGGTGCCGTCTACGTGAAGCCGGGGCCAAAGGGGTGTGTTGCCTCTGCCGGGGGGCCTCAACGAGTCCAAACACCCGCGCCGACTCAACCCCCAGGATCCCCTTTTCCCCAGACACGGCAAAGCCACGTTCGGCTAGGCGTGGGAGGGGTCGATACCCCCCATTAGCTCGGGTCCGTGGTGTCGCTACACACCAAATGCCTGCTCGCGCAGACGCCCTGCGGGGATGTGTGTGTGTATATATATATATATAAATGAAAGAATAACGGAAACACCCAATTTGATGTTCCAAGAGCATAGCTGCCGAACATCAAAGCATTGCCCAATTACTCGAATAAAAGCCAACGGCAAAGATTCGCACGTCTCGCCCAGTGCCCAATGGATCAGTCACATGCCTGTCGTTGCCACAGCATTCCACTATACTATGAGAAAACATAACACTAAACTGATGCTTTTTATGAATAACATGTAAAGAAAAGCTTCTAACAGACAACCTGGCAGTGTGAACAGAGTCAGTCATAGTGTTACAGGGCGTCCCGCCCCTCGGCACTGCTCAACTACACGCGAAGTGGCGACGAGAGAAAAAGCGTTCCACGTATCAACTGCGTCTTTCTATCAAGTGCATTGTCGTTCCGTCCACTACCACGCACGTGAGTTCATCGTTCGTCTAGGAATCTGATGCACAAAAGTTCATCATGCCAATGTTCAGCAACCTCAAAAGCCTTCGACGGAGGATAGGGAGATGCTGGCTTTGCTAAGCCAGTGCCTTGAAGCTTTCTTCATCGCTAACGACATTGCCAGAAAAAAAGAAGTCTGTCTTCTTAGTTGCTGTGCACAAAAGACATATGCTCTCTTGTGGGATCTCGTTAAGCCCGCCCAGCCGCAAGACAAAAACCTTGGAAGAAATTCTTTTCCTGCTGGGTGATCAGTACTGCAACAAAACTTTCAGCTGTTGTTTAGAGCTTCGGTTCTGTCAGTAACTTCGTGGCATCACTCAAAAGCCTTTCAGAATATATTGCAACTTCAGAACTGAACTTGGCAATATGTTGAGGGACCGTATCGTGGTGCGGCATCACAACACAGCCGTGCAGACGAGGTTGCTCGAAAACGCAGACCTTACATACGGAGGCACCATGAAAACTGCAACTTGCTATGGGAGCCACAAAGAAAGATCCTGGCGAGATTGCCAGTTCCAGCAGAAGTTCATTTCCTACACACAAGGTTGTGGCGTAGAAGGGGCGTGTCTCATGCTACCCACTGTGGGGGAGGAACATCTCGCGACTGTGTGCAAGCATATCAGTACTATGTGCAACTTCTGGTGGAAAAAGGTGCACACATTGCTCGAGTGCACAACTTGAAGAAAAACGGTTCATCGCGAAAGAGCAAGTCCATAAAACTACACAGTTCGCGCCTCCAGCTCACAAACCTTCACAGTGGGACGCACCAAGTCAACACTGTCGACAACAGTGCACCTGCCAATGCGTTTGACATGTGGCCAGACGACACCGTTGCACATTCACCGCCTTTCAGTGTGACCATCGGTGTTTGCGGCAAGCCGCTCCCGTACAGAGCTTCACACCGGTGTGGGCGCTTCCGTCATTGCAAAAAAAGCTTCTTGGGGAGCTGTTACCATCAGCCACTGTGATGCCATCAGATGTTCTGCTGTGAAGCTACTCAGGTGAGCTCACGCCAGTTCAAGGCAAGGCAGATGTTTCAGTACAGTTCCGCGACCAAAAAGCTGTCCTACCACTGTTCCCGACTCGAGAAGGTTCAACACTTCTATGTCGAAATCGGATTCAAGAGCTGGGAAATGACGCTTGTGGGGGTGCTACACCCCCTGCAGAGTCGTTTTCACCTCATGGTGCATGCGCGTCTGGCGGAAGTCGTAGTGAGCATGGTTATAGCTTCGCCGCTGAGTGAGATGTGGCGCTGCGGTCACGCGGTGTAAGGTTAGCGCGGTGGCACCACCAGCACCGACTGGCGGGGGCAAGGATAGGCGGGCGTACAGGGAACAGCAGCGAGTCTCTGGGGTTTGGCAGTGGCCGTGGACGGTTGTCTCCCGCGAGTAGGCCCGTGGGGACGATTCCGTGGCTCGGTCCCACGGGCTCCTTGTGGTAAGTCGAACATTGGCGACACCACATTCGTGGTACATTATACATGCTACATTTTGTGTGTGTTATGTTCTCTGCACGTTTTATTACCACTGTATAACATTATTTAGCACGTTACTAGTCACGTATTGAATTCGGCTGGTGAGCTCACCATTGTAAAAGTGTACATGGAGGGGTGCAAGAGCCAAATTAGGATTTGGAGCAATTTTGGGAGCAACAAAATGTTGCTTTTGAGCCCGAAAATCGAAATTTGGAGGCAGGTTACAGGAAAAATATGCTCAGTTATTTAGCCAGAAATTCCAACTTGGAGCAGTACAACAAATAAGACTAGTTTTAGAAAAAAAAAATATATGTACAAACTATTTAACATCAGCTAACTCGTGCACAGTGCACATGAGCACTGTTTTTTCAATAAAGCAGTCTGTTGAACTACCCCACGTGCAAACAATGTCGAAGTCCACATTAGCATTTGCAGAGCATGTCAAACCATTTGACAGCGCTGCAATATACTAGTATTGTGAATCTGCCAACCGGGCGACCCTCGAAATTAAGGAGGTTCTTAAGCATGGGCGAAAGGGGGTGGTGAAAAAAGAAAAACTGGTGTACGTTTTTGTTTACTGTTTCTCAGGGCCGCAGAAACGTCCTACACCGCTCTGAATGATTGCCAGTAATTTTTTAGATGCCAGCAATCATACTAGTACTCGTTCTTATATGGCGCATGCACGCATGAGTACTTAAGGAACAAAATGTGCTGTGTCCCGTGACAGCGAGTACTAGTAGCCCCTTCTAAATTATAGTACGCTTTTCCGCACAGCAAAGATGTACTGCAGCAAAAGTGGCTGAAAAAGCATTCTGTGCATGATGGAACAAGGCCAGGAAATTTTAGAACCGCTGTCCTTTTGACAGCAAAACTGTTCTTAGCCTAGGCTTTCATGTTTGGGGTCGGCGTAGAACTGATCACATGACCTTTGGCCTTGCAGTGTGGAGAGTCAGGCTTGCTAGGAAGGGGAGGGCTGCACCATGCTGCAAGAGGCGAGGGTGTGCTGCGAGGGCGGAGGATGTCGAGGCGTGAACCTTCGAGAAACGCGTCAAGATGGGGTGACAGTGAGGCACTGTGGAGTGTAAAATAGCGTGTCAATGTTCAGAAGTTTGTGCTTTCAGAATGGCGAACATTTCTCGTTCTCCTGATCTAGAAGCTACCCGACGTGAGCGTCAGTGAGAACGAGCATGTCGTCGCCGAGCCAGCTGCAATGTTCGTGCAAGGGACGACGAAGCTAGGTGCCAGCAAAGGGGAGGCGCCTCGCGTTACTTGAAAAACATAGAAGTACAATATAGCCTTATGAATGACAGGCATAAGCTTCGCTCGACGCACGCGCCACTTTCAACAGTGTTCGCGAAGAGGAACTGGCTGGATTTTCTTCTTTTATTTTGCAGTGAGGTTATGCTACAGTGAGTTAGTAGTTAGGGTTATGGTCTGCGTGTTTTGATTGGACTGGATGATGATGTGCAAACTGCAGGTGATTAATGCATTCTCCATTTCTTGCTAAAATTAGCGGTACTGAGAAAATTTTGAGGCTGGGTGGGTATTTTGGAGCAGCGTGGTGCAATTTCAACAAATTTCATGGTTTGGCTCAGCTTGGTGCAAAAATAATTGTATAAAATTGGCTCAATTGGCACAGCTGTTGCACCCCTGTACACGTGTTTGTTGCTTGACGGCGTGATTGTGTCCGTGTAATAAACTTTTTTTTTTTTTCGTTCCCCCCTCGGTTATATTCGCGGTCGCGTTACAGTGGCCAGCAAAGGGGAGACTCATAGAAGTACCTCAGATTCCACACGATGCTGTGAGTTAGTAGTTAGGGTTATGGTCCGTGTTTCGAGGAAGCAGATGTTCATGCTAAAATTAGCGTTTCTAATGTCAAGGCTGTTATTTGTATAAAATTGGCAAGCGTTTCTTTGATGACCGATCTCTATGTACACGATTGTCCAGGCAAGCTTCTAATGTCCTGTTATTCCCTGATGACGATAGAACCCCAACGCACAGGCTCAGCTTAATGAGTGCTAGCCGCCTGGTCGGTAGCGGCTGTGAATACTGCGTTAGTTACAGAGCCAACCTAAACTCTTTGTAGGAGCTGCAACACTCGAATGACAGTTCATGGTTGTTATGTTTTTGAGATCATGCTCCTGCCCAGAAACTTGAACACACCACACATGCCATGTAATTATCGTCGCCATTCGACAGTTTTTGTGTAGTGCTGTTCCACATGGAGGAGTCTGCATAATCGAGGAGGTCCAAGAAGTTGGTAAGCGACTATCCGCAAGTGTTTTTTTTTGTTTGTTTGCTTGCCTTTTTTCCCCTGCATTCATTTTGTCAGCAACGCAGCTTCCCGGACTTAATCTTTCCACATTCGGAACCTTAAAGGAAGCAAATACCCGCAAAAGTATACCCGGTCACATGTATGAAGTCTTGGACACGTGTGGCTGCTTGTTCACCATGTTTTGCATTCGTGCAGCCTTTGAAAAAGGTTGTTTTGGTTATAATGTGGTATCGCTTATAGCGGGGATACCTGCGACTCCGGAGATTTAAGTTATCAGCGGTCTATTTGTACCGTGCACTTCATATCGACGCCCAATGTTCACTAGTTAACTCTCACTAATGTCACTTTCGCATATTACATTTTTTCTCAGTAGTCAGTTTGCTTTGATTATCGTCAATTTATCATACATATGCGCAGTCACACCTTCACTCGCATTTGTGTGGTTTTCGTTCCCCTATACCTCAGTAAGCAGAGTCACGCGAACGCCACTTTTTTTTTTTACTCTTCTAGCGGCCGGAGCAGCTCCAAGGAAGGTTTCCACGATGTCTGCTGTGCCAGGGAATCATTATCTCTATCTTCTTTGCCACCTAGGTTTTTATTTTTGTAGTCACGCAAACGACACAAAGATGAAGTGAATGCACAGTTCACACACCGCGAGGCACAAGACAAGTGGGTGGTCATGTGACTTTAGGCCGAGTCATCCAAAGTGGTGCGAACACTGCAAAGATGGGGTGACCATCCAGCTCGTACAGCTGGAGCCACAAGGTGCACGGCTGCTTCCTTGCGATTATTGTGCTTTTTCTAACCTTGCGCCGGCTTTTCACCACGTAACCCTTCTCATGATGCATTTAAGGCTCTCACCCTAATATGAAAAACCTGAATCGCTTCTACGACAAGTGCATTGTAAAAGTGGCTCCTGGCCAATGTGGAGTGTGGGCAGCAGAGCACCGAACATAAAATGGCTGTCAACGTACTTAGTTCGGCATGGAGCACTGTTATTGCCTATTACACTACAACACTATTTCCAACAAGTGTCACCGACATGTGTGCACATGGCACAGCAGAAGCCCCTGTAGACAGAGTTTAGCAGAGTGCAACAAGCTTGGCCTTGGAGACCGTTGTTGTCAATGCAATTGCGTACAGCAATTATACTTCTGTGGATAATGTCGTTCTCTCCTCTACCTTTTTAAATGCATTGACAGGTCATGGGCTGAGTGTGCCGAGCATGCACCAGTGAAGACCAAGCGGAGAAGGAGGTGGAGCAGGTGCCAAAGCAAACGTCCTTATTGGCCATAGCGGCATTACATTTACCGAGACGATATTCACATTCGAGCAATGACTGCAGAGAGCGTCAAGGCACTGCAGGTGGTCAGAAGAACGCCTTGGTGCCGACCAGGGATGAGAAAAATAGGGGGACCCTTAAGCTTTGCCTTTAAGAGTTGAACGCAATAGCGAAATCCGGCCCCTAGTGCGCACTTCAACCACTAAGTGCATACTTATTAATGTTGTATTGTTACACAACACACGCACACAGAAACACGCGCGCGCGCGTGAGTGGTGCAGGTTTTGATCTAAAGCAAGAGTCGCATGGCCTCCAAGATACACGCCCGCGCGCTTGCCATCTCGGAGGCTATAAAGAGTAGAGACATATTTCTCACAATCCTCACGATGGAGCACATTATCTAGCGTTTGTTGTTTCCTTTATCAACGCCTCCTCTAGAAACCGGAGTTCGCTTGATAGTTGTCTGCTAGATGGACATATTGTCCATATTTAGAGCTGTTTGAAAGTTTTGTGTGTGTTTTTAGCGGCGATGGCTGCACTATCCCGCCTTTTTCGACGTAGTTTAATGGCCTCAGCCTTTGCGCCTACAATCGCCGAATGGGCTCGTTTTCGTCGGGGCACCTGCCGAACAAAATGCGTTAAGGAGCTCCTTCCACTACATGGCATTATGTAGTGTTTTTTTTGCCGAAGTCAGTTTGCAAGTGACATCGTGGCTTAGGTGGTAGGACACCTGCTTTGCGCAAACGGCCCGGGTTCGATCCTCAATGGACCAAAGTTTTTATTGTTTGTTTTTATTTGCTTCTGTCTCGATTTTTCGGTCACGAGGACGAGTTTTCGCCTCACAACCACGGTGCCGACGCCGACACCGGAATTTCTGCGACACGAGCTCTCTAACGCTATCCAGCGTTAAAATGCACGAGGCAATGCTGCATGATTTTTTTTTGAAGTGCAAGCATAGAAATAAAAATGCATGACTACTTTTCACTTTCCCATTTCGCAGCTCTTGCGATTCCAGCTATTGAGGCTTTATCTGTTAGTTTGTTTTTCCCCAATTTTGTAAAACTAGTAAGCGGGGTTGTGCTGTATTAGTGTTACAAAGAAGCCTCTAATGGGCATTGTGTGCACACTGTTTCTTTGCTCATCTTTCTGCACTATATACATGCTTGTTTCACTGTAAACAAATTAGTGTTGAAAAACACTTCACTATGCTTTAATGCATGCCCCAGAAAACTTACCTCAGCACGGAGAAGACGCGGGCCATCTTGCCAATAGCTCGGATTTTATTTCTAATAACTTCTTTTCGAGCGCTCGCTGCACCACCTATGAAAGACGGGGAGAAAACGAAATGGAATAGATACAACAGAACATGAAAAACACTGCAGCGTCTCGCTAAGCAAAGGGGACCCATGCCTCCTACGACACTGAACACACTAATGCACTCCTTTGGAGGAACAAGCCCTGTGAGCCCGCAACCACAGAAAGCAACTTGCAGCCAATTAACGCTGATGTATCCACATCCCAGAGAGAGCAACGCAGATACAAGAGAACTACCAGAAGTTGGCACAATTTTAATGACTGCTGCACAGTGTGCACACAAAAAAATTATTACGTGCCCAATATGTTTACTGGCTGAAACAATACTGCATCAAAGTGCAGTCACTGCAGTTAGGACTTCATTTGCAGACCTTAACTTTTAAGGGAAACCACAATGGAGAACTCTGGATAACTTGACTAGTTCAACTGTCACGTACTTTTTTGCACACTGGCATCTTTAAATTCAGTTCTGTAGAAGGCGGCTAATATAACTGAAGAATTCACAACAGTGAATATCGAGACAAACTAAAAGTATTTATCAACAAGGTTCTACTGTAACATCCTAAATAAAACTATTGCCTTCAAAGCTTCCAGCCTTAAAAAAGTGGCTATACAAAATAATGGTCTACACAACACAAGTGCTTTCTTCAAGTTGCACTGCTTTTGACCAGCACAGTGGGACAATCAATGAAATGTGCCAAGCATCTTGCAATTCTATTCACTGAGCTGCATTACTTCTAAGTGGTGGACACTGCATGCACAAGAGAGTCAAATGTACTTCACATTGAAATTAACAAAGTTGTACTAATTAAATATTTATCTAATTACTTTACACCACCTATTGTATTCCACTCATAAACATGCATTCACTTGGAACGAGTTGGGAGGACCAACACTAGTTTCAAGATGGTCTAAAAACTCAACGAAATGACCTGTATGAAATTATGTCCCACCCTTATTTGAAATTAACAGCTCTACAGCAGAGACCCCAACAATGAATTTAACTGCATGATGAAGAAATTTGGGATTGCCTGAAAGTTGATTTTTCTATTTTATTTTTCTGTTCTTTTTACAACAAAAGCATACAGCAAGAGAGGGGACCTGTACTCAGCAGGAGGTATAATACACTCCACACCTATCACAGGGCACACGCATGCAAAATGAAAGAAAAAAAAAAAGTCCAGTGGGTAAGATGGATGAACACTAGTATGGCCTGCCAGTTAAAAAGGAATATAGTACTGGCATTCCAGTATTTTGTGCTTGTATGTATAAAAAGGCAGTCTGGTACAAAAGTAGAAAAAGAGCATCTTTTTACTGCAAGTTTGATGGCACATAACTAGAAACTCATGTCATCCTTGAAATTCATTCCAAGTTTATGTACCAAAGCAAACTTGCTCCAACATTAAATTGTACAATGTCAGTTATGAAAAATTAGTGATAAACAATATCAGCGAAATTTTGTTTTATAATCTATAATGCATTTCAATTTCTTGCGAAAGTAATAGCCATTTCTAGCAACACCATCAGAGGATAAGAACTGTGCAATCTACCACAGGCAATTTCTAAAAGTTCTGTCTGATATGAAAATGAGTGTGAATAGATTTGATCGAAACGTTGTCGATACACTGATAAACCAAATGCCTGATATGAATGTCTCAAAGCATAGTGAAGAAACACTCAAAGCTAGCACTGTTTCTAGGTTTACTTTGTCACACAAGCAGGCTCCCAGAGTTTATAAATGTGCAGACAGGACGGGCTAATGAAAAAGCTAAGCTTCCTTACATGTAGTTGCAATTAATGGTTGGATACAAGAGGGACCATAAACTTGACCATGACCAATAATCGGTTTAACAACAGTTTTGACGAAAGTTTACAGTCAATATATTTTGAAGCAGCCATCACTGAAACAGCACAGGGAATGGCAGTCTCATCCAAGATGCGGCATTCGCCACAGATCTTGTTCCTCACAAAGGTACAGCTAGGCAACAATGGGCAGGCATCAAAAGAGTGGCAATGCGCTTATTTGCACAAAGCAGGGATTGAAGGCCCTATGGCCTCCCCAGATGTTAAAAGCATTACACGACTTTACGGGAATTTATTTGACTGAACGGGAGTGCTAGGAACTGGGCTAGCAGTTACCTGGGCATTAGCTACATCATTTCTGCATGCCTGCACAAGCTCCAATGAAAGAATATTATTTCTGGCTACTTTCGTGGCGTGCACAAGATTCCAAATCGAAACATTTATACCACTTACCCGTTACATTACTGACTTCAAATTATGTGCTCGGCATATTGCATGACCATGCAACACTAGTGAGAATTTGGAGGCGAGCAAAGAAGCGCACTGCCAGCCTCATGACCACTGGCTACAACAAGTACACCACAGCCAAGCGGGGGGGTCTCAATGACATCTTACTGCACACGTGTGGCACAAAACCAACCAACGAGGACACACGCACTACGGCAGCCAGACCACCAAGACAAGGACGAGACAGACACACAGCTAGACAAAAACAAAATTGTGCACTTACGTGTCATGGTTATTGGGGTTATCGCGCAATGGAGGGGGGCAAAACACAAGATGAAAAGAAAAAACAAACAGAAAAACCAGTGTCAGAAACGAAAAAATGCACGCTTCCATCCACATGTTAAAAATGAAGCTGACACCCACCCACGCGCACAAACAAAATTAAGGTTAATAGAAAACTCAGGGCAAAAAATCGCTCGGCAACGGCAGAAGCTTACTTAGACACGCACTTGCCCCATCTCAGCAAAACAGCCTTTCTCAAAATGCAGCAGAAAGCCACGCGAAATAACCACTATAGTGTGAATAGATTTGATCGAAACGTCGATACACTGATAAACCAAATCCACACGGCAGTTGAAAACAAAAACCAATGAACTTTGGGTGAATATCTGAAAATGCAGTACGTCCTATGCAAGAAAGAAAGCATCTTCATGTCACTGCAGGCCTTCATTTTGACTGTTAATATTCCTCCAGCAACAATGTACAGCACCTTCCCTAGTTATTCTGAAATTAACGAGAATGATCGAGGGACTTTCTGAAGTTGACTGGCACGTTGAAAATGCAGTTCAAAAGCAGCGAGTCTGCTCATTTCCAAGCTGCTAACAAGCCTTTACTACACAAACCCTTGGCACAGCTCTACGGTCATCTAATTATGTAAAGGCCTGTAACCTAAATTGTATATATCAGTTTCAACCAGAGAGTGGCTGCATACACACACAGGTTCTCACATTTACCCTCAAAAACAGTCAACCTAAGTGAGCAGCCTTTGAACAATAATGAATGTGGGTTCTGTGCTTTCCTATATAGACTGGGCAAGTGGGCCACAGTAGCAGCAATTATGGCACAGCGCAAGTCAAGGTCAAGGTTAGTAGCCGTGTTCCAGCAAGAACTGCCCTGTTCTCTCTTGCTGAGAACAAAGATAGCTGACCACTATCTTGCTTTTACACCCAAGGTATCTCATGAATGCCAAGTTAACTATTCTTCTGCACTACAGCTAAAATAAAACCCATTCCAGGCCACTCTAAGGCACAACCTATTTCAGCCTTTTCACGCAAGTTGTACGGTCAGCAACATTTATCTGCTTAACCCTTTGAGGGTCTACGCCGCATGTGTACGGCATCACCTAACAGGCACCAAAGGGCTTACGCCGTACATGTACGTCATTGTCTGTACGCTTAAAATGCACGCCTTTTCTGATCATTTCTCTTGCTTGGCATGTACTGCCACACTTCGGGAATATGTGGAAATTTGTTTCATGCGTTGATGTCTCTCCATTTTTTTTGTTTTCTTTTTTCCCCTTTCCAAAGCGGCACGCCGGCTTTCGCTTGTGCATCCAATGGCTGGTTTCGGTTTCGTCCTTTGGGCGGTTATTGCTTTTCGCAGCCACAAAGCTGATGGCTGTCTGGTTTCTAATCTCTGAAAGGGTCACCGCTTGTTACTCTCTCATTTATTGCTCCCCAGGGCGCGATTACACCTGTTTCCGTGCGGCGCTAAATTGCATAAACGATGCCGCCGTAGTTGTGTTTGCTGTTTTGGGGACTCTGAAAAACTAACTCCATCTCGTTGGCGATAAGACGAAGGATTATTATAGCTTTTTCACTCGTTTTGCTTTCCGAAGAGGCACACAACTATAGTTTTCTTCCGTGCACTCACTCACGCAGTTTGCTTACACTATGAAAGTGCACGCTGGTTGCTCTGCTGCTAGTGAATAGAGCGGCGATTCTTCCGATGTGGACTATTCCCCAAGTGCTGAATCAGAATCCCATTTACTGGATGTTAGACAAGTATTTACTTACAAGTTCAGACTCTGATGATGATGAAGGAGCGACATCTCGAAAGCGTGAGCGGCGATTTTTAGTGTTAAAGCAAGAACATTCTTTTTTTACCGGAAAATTACTCTGGTGTGCTTATTTTTGTATGTCTATGAGCTATGTTTAATACAACACATAGTTTCTACTTATAAAACATCGTATGTGTTTTTTTTAGGATTTTGCTTGATGTTACGAATAAACCATGTGTATGTAGCAACAAAAATAATTTTTTTGTCACTTTACAGTCATGCAAAGAAATTTTAGACAATTTCTTTTTTAAATAGAATCATCTGAAGAATTTAATTCAGCAATAAAAAAACATTTTTGGAGTGCATTTCGGAAGAAAATTCGACCCTCAAAGAGTTAAAGCAGTCTGTACTTCTCTCATCACAATTTCTCCTATGGTGAATAACAAGCAGCATATACAGTGTTTACTTGAATCTAACATGCACCTTTTCTTTTCCATAAAAGAAGTACGAAAATTGCCTGCTCGATACAATACCATATGAAACAAACCACGTTCACGGTGTTGGCAAAAGCCTCCCATGAGAGGGTTTGATGCGGTGCCATCGCCATCATAAAATAGCGATTGAACACGTTTTATTGCGGGTTCGTCTAGGCTCATTTCATACTCAACTGCGGCCTTTGTACATTGTATCTGAGATGACCCAATGAAGTGCAAGCGATGATAGGCTGTTATCACCATGAAAGCTCATGTCAAAGAAAATTTCCTTTGTACACCACAGATAGCTGTGCCACATCTTTCTTGTGTGCCCAAGGCCAGTGTACGTGAGTAGGGTAGGTCGACCGGAAAAGTTTCTACGGACCGGAACATGGAACTATCAGGACCCCGGAAGACTAACTGATGACTGAGCAACTCCTTGAAGCCTATCAAGGCCCTTGAATTGGCACGCAATTAAGGCATATCCAGAAGTGATCTTAAAGACAGATCACAGAAGGAAGGGCCAAGACAAGAACTCCAGTAGATTCCACGCATTGTGGGAATCAATTTCATGCGAAGCAGACAGCGAGTAGCAGCCTATGCAGTATTTTTCGCTTTGAGCCAAGCATAATGAGGTTGATCGACGTCAGTGTAAAGTGGGCAGTTGTGCGCTTATCGTGGGTTCCTCAGGCATATCGACCACACTGGTGTGTAAAGGGTAGCTCGTGGTCAGATGTAACGTCGGCACTCACGTTTGAGCAGAGAAGTCAGTTTTATCGCAAAAAAGTGCCCGCTACGGTGAGGTGATGTGCATATCAGAAGTATCAGTTATGGGTACATGCAACTGTAGGGGGCCCTGCGCTCCCACTTGCCCCCTCTGTGGATATGCCTATGATTAATAGATAGATAGATGGGTAGAAAAGGTCAAAGTGCCTTTGGTTCATTAAGGAATGCTTCACTTTTAGTAAATACAGTCAACGTTCAATTTTTCAGACTCTTGGGATTTATTCATCTACCACACTATATTACACCTGTTAAAGAGGTCATGAACCACTTTACAAGTAATGATCTAATGACCTCAGTATCGGAGTTTACTGCATCCCAAATCGATTGCCGCAAAAATTTCTCGAATCTGTCAGGAACGAGCGGAGTTACCGGGGTTTGACGAGCGCTCTGAACGCTTTCTCTCTTCTCTTGTCCTGACGAGCGCACTGGAAGCTACACAGGGAGGGATGGCACGGGGGAAAGAAGTTACGTACGTCAGCACGCATCATGACCCTGAGCACACGTGAAGGAAAGCGATTTCTCTCTCCCGCTGGGATTCGTGTGCGTGAGTGTGGTTACTGTGTAAAGTTAGCAGACTGAGGAGTGCGGCGTCTGCACGTGGCGGCATCCAGTGGCAAGACGCGCATCTGATCCGAATGCTGCTCTTGGTTTATGTTGGCTATCGGCCAATAGCATGCTGTCGTGTGACATCACACAGCAGGTCCCCCGCCTACCGAAAAGAGCGAGGACGGGCCTCTGTATGAAAAGAGGGCGCCTGAGGAAAATGGCAACTTTGTGCTCGTGTCTAACTCTCTTGCCGCTGTGGGGGTGCTATCATCCCTGTAAAGACGTTTGTGCCTCATGGCGCACGCGCGTCTCGTGGATAGGCCAGCAGTACCGATTAAACGGCCGCGCTGTGCTCACGCGGGTAGGGTTAGCGCGGTGGGTGCCACGGCAGTGCCGCCGCGGAGAGTTAGGCCGGCGCACAGAAAACAGCAACGAGCCTTTTTCAGGTTGGTAGCGTGCATCGATGGATGTCTCTTGCGGTAGGTCCGTGGGGATGATACCGCGCTCATTTCCCGCGGGCCCCTCGTGGTGAGTCGAACATCGGTGACGCACCTTTCGCGGGTGAATTGTATGTCTTATGGTGTCTTGGATGTGTGTTATATTTTTCGGGTATTGTATTGGCATTGTACAAGGTTATTTAGCGTGGTACTAGTTGTGTATCAGATTCGGCAGGCGAGCTCGTCGTATGTAAAAAAGCAAGTTAATAAATATACACGTGCTGGTTGCCCGGTACGGCATGAACTGTGTCCGTGTGTTTCCCTAGAGTGGCTACATCTGCAGAGCCCACACCGCACACGACTGCAAAATTTGGCTGAGCTGTTCATAGCACTGTCTGCTTTCTGAAGGATGTGTTTTCTGACCAAGACCGAGGGGTGGTTCATGACACCTTTAACATGATTCCTTGCCCGACATGATGCCTGTATAGGGTTAATTTGCGAAGGAGTTTCAAGCACCATTGTGGCTTTGTGGTAGAATACTTGACTGCCACGCAAAGTGCCTGGGCTCAAATCCTTACTCAAACCGGTGGTGGCAGACAGCTATGCCACCGGCTGTTGTTGTGGTCTGATAACAGCTTTAGCTGTAAGATCAGACGAGGAAGAGTTTCAGCATCCAAAATTTCGTACGTTCTTATGCATTGAGAATTTATGGGGCTTGTGGCAGTGCCACAAAAGCGATAATTTACAAGCATGTCTGAAAAATTGGGCGTCCAAAAACTAGGCAGTTGACTGTACATCCCGTTCTATGGAAAATTCTTGCTTGTCTTTTTCCCTATTGTCTACACAGATGCATGCCACAGTTTTATATTTAAACTAACAATACATTCAGGTGCATATTTCTATTATGAACCTGCGAAAATTGGGTGCGGTTAGATTCCAGTAAATATGGTAGTATACGAGCTTTGAATATGAGTGCAACTTCCATGAATACCTTGAATATCTTACCAGCTCGCATAACTTTATTCATATGAACTCAACATCAATGCTGCTCCGACACCTGCTTGAGAATTCATTAAGTCTCGTTACGCCATACAAATGTTGGCATGTGATGGTGAGATTTCAAGAGACTTGGAATTACATCAGATTGTCAGTACCTGAGGGTTCTGTTATAAGGCATGTCTCAACAAGTACAGCAGACGGTTGTGCATTTACACAAAAATCCCGCCATTAAAATGTAGCTATATATGCAGAGCTTGCAGCAGTGCCGCCCCACCAACCAAACTTGCATCAACCTTGGTTTTCCAGGCAACTGTCCTGTCTGCACTTGGCACACTGAGAAGAGCTGCATTTTACTTGCAGCAATGAGAAGCATTCAAAGTTCAAGTTTCACAGACAAGATACAAACATCATGCACTAAAGAAAAAAGCAAGACAAATAGAAACCAATCCTAGTCTACTTGCTTGCCCAAGATGCCCACATGGTCATATTTCTTTCCTGTGTGCAGGACACCCTTGCAAGTTTTTACAACTTCAGCTGACCTCAATTAACTAGACTTCGATCAACTTTATCAACATGTTAACAACATTTGATATGGCGCCCATGCATTAAATAAACCTTCAATTCTGACAACACACAAGTAAATTAACAGGTGTTGACTGCGCTGTGCTGAGAGCAAGCACACATAATAATGATGTCAATCGTCATCAGCAAAATGAAAAATGCTGAAAAACGCTACTCTTCTAAGCATGTCAGCATAGCAGCGCAGCCGGTGCAATCTTGGATAGAGGCCCGAGCTCAGTATGACCCTCTCAAGAGCTCTGCCGCAGATTAAAAAAAAAAAAAAAAGCACGCGCAGCATACAAACAAGCACGCTGCTCATTCCATTCGCAAAATAAGGCACCAGAGCTTTTCGTTTCATTGTCTACAAACCCCCCACCACAGACAAGCACTCCCATTCATAGAAGCAAGCAAAACGCAGAGCAGTGCGTAATTCAAAACACAATTTTTTTTTTCTGTCACAAGAGAAAGTGACATGATGACAAGAGCACACACAAGAGAAGCCAAGACAACCAATGCCTGCAAAAGCTCAGCAAGAAAGAACCCCTATCCATCCCAACCTTGCCGTTAGATAAAGCATGCCTCAAGAGACTGCAACACAATGCAGAACAGAAATGCCACGTCAATGCGACTGTTAATGCACCACCATCCATACACACCACTTGTATTTTTATTTTCTTTATTTGCATATTTTGTTACGTGTGATTAATGGGAAAAAGAAGTTTACTGGCTGAAGCGACACAAGAAACAGACTTTTTTTTACATGTTTTCCAATCTCATACAGCATCTCTCTTTGCTGTTTTGCAGTTCACATCTACCTCTTAAGCTGATGAGACCACTTCCCCAACACCCACCCCCATTTATGTAGACTGATGTAGTAGTGCTAGTTCCAAATCTCTTCCTGAGCTCATTCCCGTGAATAACCAATGTGGACTCAAAATGCATCAGTTTCCCCACACCACAGCTGACATAGACCTGCTTTCCAATATGTTGACCCCCCCCCCCCCTTCCCTTTAACCAGCAGATGCCACAAAGGTGCAAAAGCACTTTCTGCAAACCATACTTTCCTTGACTACCCTAAAATTAAGTGGTCCTTAACTCTAGTCATCCCTATACAAGTAGGAGTACCATGCACTCCATGGCAATGCACAAGAAATGTTTGGATAGAAATGGAGGACTCCAGTAAAAAAAAAAGCACAAAAATTTCTCCTAGCCACAGATGCCTACTTAAGCCATGTGTAAGGCACTTTATTTTTTTTACTTTATAATAAAGTTGTTTCCAAACTTATCATGAGGGTGGCATTATATCCATAACGGGGCAGTGTTCTTGCAGTTGAGCCATACAGAAAATGTCGTGGGACAAGATGCATTGTACCTTTTTCTCATGTACAACAAAGGAAATGGGTTCCAATAAGAGGTCATTACAGTACACACTGCTTACTTCTTTTTCTATTTCTAATAAATTTCATTAGGATCACTACAATTTGCAACTGCTGACATTTTCATGCCTACAAAACTAACGCAGAATTTTCACACACACCATGTGTGTGTGGATAATAAAACGTACACTAAAATGTAGCCTTATGTGCTAACAAAAAAAAAAAAAACTAGGCCTGTAGAGCAGACTGTCCAAAGTGGATATGAAGCCAGAATAATTTTCCAATTGTACTCGTAAATGAAGTAAAAAATGTGCCAACAGCAGTGATTATAAAATCAAGAGTGCGTGAAATTTTTTGAACATACAAATGAGAGACTTCCAGGCCAAATTATAATAAGCAAAACATAACGAAGCTACATAAAAGAGAACAGCATATTTTTTGAAAACGGAATAATAATAATAGTGTTGGGGTTTTACATTCCAAAGCCATGATATTATGAGACGCCGTAGTGGAGGGCTGAGAAATTCTGACATTTTCTTACGGGTATGTAGCAGAAAATGACTTGCTGCTTTACTGACAGCAGTATGAAAGGAGGTGGTGCCAACAATCACACTGACATGGTAATACGAGAGAAGAGAGACAAGGGGAACCAAAAAGAAAAGGCACAGTCCTGCTTCTACGGCACACACACGGGCGTGCACAAAGGGTTTTACTCACTATCCTCCTGAGATTCGGTTCCCGAGGACAGACCTAGGGACAGTAAATAGGCGGCTAGAGGTAGAATGCACACCGAGGTCTTAGCACAGACCGACGCCACCACACCACAAGAACACAGAGAATGGCACAGAAAGAGAAAGAAGCAAGAGACACGGGCACCCCGGCGGCGTTTTTGACATTTTTCTCGCTTCTCATCTCACTAGAGGAAACTGAAACAAGAGCACGAGTTAACGAGTTAACCAGCATTGGTGTAACGCCCAATGATGGTTACCCCCAGTTTGACATGCCAAATCAGCTAACAGTTGAAAGCAGCTTTACATGCAAGTTGAAAAAAGGCTCAAAGGCCAACAAGCTTGCCCTGACCCAACAATTACTAGACCAACGTTACACGCATAACACTCGCAGGCCCTCAACGAGAACATCCCTACACCAAGAAGCATGGACAATACGAAATGCTTAGTACTAGAATGCACTGCATTCACGCTGTTTGCCCAGGTTCCCCACAAGACCTGAGCACACACCGCCGGGGGTGCCAGAAGAGAAAAGACCAAATCCCAGGCAGGAGGAGAGCGGCAACACTAAAAATAATAAGGCAGCAGCAGACAACACAGGCCACAAAGCATAACCACACCCACCTTGCATGTTTTGCGGTTGCATATTCAGTAACCCACACCATGCCACCACAATCCCAACAATGACAATTGTCTTTTCACATTACTTTTTACACCACAGGCGTACCAGCGACAAAAAAAAAGCACTGTGCCATGTCAGTGTATTTTTTAAGAGTGTGATATGGCATTTTGTTAAGGCAAAATGCCAATTAACATCCCCTACACCTTCCTTGACTTCATTATCTGCTGGTTTTCATCAAGGTTGTGTAAAAAAAAAAAAGAAACGAGCCCTCGAAATTTGCCCTTGTTTCACACCTCACTCATGGCATTTTGCTTGAACATATGTGGCAGCTGAGCATGTGCCGTCTTCACAACTGCGCTTACCTAGCTAGCAATAATAATTTCTGGGGTTTACATGTCAAAACCACGATATGATTATGAGGCCCACCGTAGTGGAGGGCTTCGGAAATTTAGACCATCTGGTGTTCTTTAACGTCAACTGACATCGCACAGTACATGGGCCTCTAGCACATCGCCTTCATCGAAATGCGACAACTATGACTGGGATCGAACCCAGGACCTT
Organism: Rhipicephalus sanguineus; assembly: GCF_013339695.2. NCBI lineage: Eukaryota > Metazoa > Arthropoda > Arachnida > Ixodida > Ixodidae > Rhipicephalus > Rhipicephalus sanguineus. The sequence goes on from NC_051176.1 coordinate 49,638,520, forward strand.
CGAGTCTGCAGCCGAGCACCGTAACCAGTCTACCACGGCGGCTAGTAGCAGAACACTAGAATGAATTGCGAGTTGGGCTATGCAGTAAATGTTCCACAAAGAAGTTCCTCCCTGACATACAACTGTGTACTATCTGGTCTAATCCAATTATGGTAATGCAATTCTGGTACTACATGCCTCTTTGAAAACTTTTAATGAGTGTGCACTTTCATATTAACATCTAACTTAGCCTTTGGACTTTTTTTGTATTTATACAAAATAAATTTACTACCCTTATATTCAATCAATAATAACACAACTTGAGAAGACAAAAGGCTAACATGAGAACATACCATGCCCATGTCACTGCTGATGGTTGCTGACCACGGTGCAGCTAAAGAGCACACCTTTCAAAAGGCTCTACCAAAATGAGACACTAAGATGTAAAAAGGAACACCCTTCCCTTAAGAGATTTTTAAAAAACTAGCAAACTCGCAAGATGCTTAGCTTTCTCCAATTATGCATGCTGACTTGCAAACATGACAAAGCACACGTCCTTTACAGAATTTCGGAACGATGAACTTAGCTAGGTCGAGAGTTGCCTTCAACCTTTATACACGTCCTAATAACTTCAAAAAGACAATTACCACAACATCAGATAACCCATCCCAGAAGCGACACGAGTAGCTGCCACATATTTCTTAATTCATTCAAATTAAGATAAACAGTGCTTCCTTCTTACTTAGTTTAAGGTGCCGCAGCCTAGATGGCACAACAGTTCCGTAGACTATCAAAATTCCAAACCAAAACATTCTGCCAAGCTTGCTTTTGTTCAATTAATTGCTTGACGAAATCCTGCTTGCTACATAGAGAATCTTGGTTATTTATTCTCCAATGAGTAAAAGCCGCTTTATAGTTATGCAACTGTTAATCTAATATCATAAATGACAGATGCATTTTCCCAAATGTTACACTTGTAAATAAATAAAAATAGCAGTGCTAGTTTCTTCAGTGTTCCACCAGCAAAGCAGTGTTCATCAAAACTGCTTAAACATCATAAACACTTACAGAAATACCACTCCACAAGCAAAGAGCACCTTACTCATGGCATGCCTACCTTCAAAAGTGTCATCCCCTTCCGTCATGAGCTCATCATCTGAGCAGATGTTCAGGACATTGACCAACATTTCCGTCACTGCACAACGTAAGATAGAGGGAAAACAATCATTTTCTGGTCATTATACTACTCTTTGTTCACACTGACCAACCCGCACAAACACGACTGCAATACTCTAGCCAATATCAGTCGAGAACGCAGCAGCAAACACTTGACAAGGGGCCAAAGCATTTGTTCGCAAGCTATTTGCCCCTCAGTCACGCTTTAAAGGCTTGTGCCCATTTATTATATACTTACCAATCACGCGCATTCATTCGTTTGCCAGGCTCATAGCGCATGCAAACAAATTTGAATTCCTTTGCTATATCGAAAATGCCAGTACATGTAGCATTATCAATATGCTTGTATAAAGCAAGTCTACAAGCTGCATACAAGATAATAGTATGCAGCTTGTTTTTGTTTTCGTTTAGGCTCGCAGGATGGTCACACGGTTCAAGTTCACTGTTTCCAGTTTCCCAGTGCCATTTTGGAGCAGGTTTGGAGCAGTTACTAACAATTATTATACTTTGGAGCAGCATGGAGCAGCATTTTTTTTTGGAGCAGTTTGGAGCATTATGAGCAACACTTCGATCACTGTACCAGATTTGCAGGTGGAAAGAACTACGAAAAAGCTCTTCTGGATGAAGATCCACGAAGAAGTACATTGGAGGAGAGGTGCAAGTGCACTGCCGCCGTTCACATGCTCTTTTATGGATATGCAGCTAAAACATTTTGATATCGTTTCATATATCTACTGCTAATTTTCCCAGATTTCATTGGGCAATGTCCATAAACATAAGTGACAGACCTAATAGTGGCATCCCAGGTGAAAATGTGTAACTGGGAATCCAACTGGTTTCAACTGGTATCAACTGGGATCAAATGGTTCCAGTTGGGAAGCAACTGGTCCCAGTTGATTCCAGTTGCAACTGGTCCCAGTTACAACTCAACTGGCCACCAATGGGAACCATGACCAGTTGAACTGGAAGCAGCTGGTCCCAGTTGGAAACCATAACCAGTTAAATTGGAAGCAATTGGTCCCAGTTGTGCCCTAACTGGAAGTGCGACCAGTTGTCCTGGTTGTACAATTCTTCAAAGTGAAAGAATAAAGAAAATCGAACTCGAACGTATATGCAGCATTGCTGTACTTGAGCGAATGGGTTTTATCCAACAGCTTTTTGTCCTACTCACAGAAGGGTACCGGATCACTGGCCTAGTAATATTCCTAGGGCTGGTATTAAAACAGAGGACAATGAGAGAATAAGAAAATAGCATCTCATGGTTTACGAATGAATTATCTTTTCTTGTTTAGACGTCATCCTCTTAGCGTTATTTAAACCCCATACAATATAAAGTCTTACCTCACCTGATATATGTATTTTTTAAAATCATTATCGTGGATTATTCAGTCATGCAAATGCACAACACAGTGCACTCAAACATACGCTTGTTTTAGCATCAGTACATTCATCTAATATTAAAAAGCTGTTAATCTTTTTACGTCCATCACTGTGACAATACGCGCAACCGAAGCGGGCCCGATTGACGTTGGGGTGTTAATATTGCTGTTGTCTCGGTGGGAGCATGCCATGCTTAACAGTCTAGTGTGCAGCACAGCGGTTACTTCTTCTGTACGAGAACAAAAAATTGAGTAGTGCCGAGAGCTACCACAGCTGAGACTGCCGACAGCTGCCGACAGAACACAAACCGTTGCACAAACGCAGCCTCTCTACATCGACAGCCGTCACATTAGTTCCATATCTCATTCCGTATCTCATGCAGTGATGCTACTGGCTTAGGCCACTTTGGAGCAGCTTTTGTAGCAGGCAAAATTGCGTTTTGGAGCAGCAAAACTAGCTTTTGGAGCAGGTGTTCTGCCTTCAACAATTCATTCTGAGCCGAAGAATTCTTAAAAAAGTAATAACATCGACCACAGAGCACTCGACATCCGAGCCAACAACGCTCAAGCCGCGGGCAAATGAGTTGTGCACTTTGTGCAAGCAGCCTCTCCTACATCTATGATGTCAGGGTGTGCTTCCTGCATCTTTTTGTGAAGCTTTTCATTGCATTAGGGCCATCCGTAGAAAGCAAATGACATTTTTCTGCGGAAGGTCCATCATTGCTATCCGCACTTCACCAGCCAAAATTTCCGAAGTCGCAGAGCCCAGCCGGAAAGACTGCAGGTGTTCCACAACTCGCTGCATTTTGTTGGAGAAATGCCTAACTACAACATCAAGTTGTTGGCACCTCTGTCCAGGAAGAGGGGTCTCGTCAATGCTAACAGATAAAACCACATCCGGCTTGTTCAGCTTGTCAGCACAAGTTTCTTGAAATACGGCCCGAGGCCATCACTAACTATGTAGGATGCCTGAACCTCTTACAACTAACTGCTTCGCTGTTTCGGAATCTCCAATAACTTGGGAAACAAGGCAGTTGCTGTGTTGGCCCACGAGTATGGGATGCCCTTGAGAGTCATGCCAAGCACAAACAGAGTTTCTGCGTTTGTCACGCGGTCACACTGCAAAACGTTCCATGGACTGCCGAATTCCAAAGTCGGCTGGATCGTTTTCGGCCGCTGCAGCCCACCTGAAGCGTCTCAATGACGACTGGTAGCATCAATGTGCCGTTTCATGGCTGCATGTCGCTTGACTGCTGCTACGCCGTGTTGCCTACAGTTGATGCTTTGATTACAAAAAAACAAAACGCAGTTCCTTCGTCCGCTTGACAAAACCATATTGATACAGTATAACCTCATTACAACAGACCTTCATAGTGAAGAGGCTGTTGG
>NC_051176.1:49942542-50077542 GCF_013339695.2 Rhipicephalus sanguineus
CTTTTTCTGTCGTCTGCTAAAAAGAATCGCGAACGTTGTTCGGTATTGTTGCCATCACATTGAAATAACTCGTATTCATATGTAAATAAAAATAAAGTTGAAATAATTTGTCAGTATGACTCTTACCGGAGTGATAATTCGATCGCGTGCCAGTCACCTTACACGACAGGTTTAGCCCGTCGTAAATTTGGTCGCAGAGGCAGTTGTAGGTCCATCTGTTTGCTTCAGCGGTGATGTCCTCCTGCCTTTTAATCGGTCACTATGCGCTGCTGTTGCGTTCTCTTATGCACTTTTAGACAGCGAAAGAAAGAATCAGGAGTGCCCTTTCACGAGATACCAGCGAATACGGAGCTACGTGAACGATGGCTACGAGTTATCGCAAGAAAGAACTGGCTGCCGAATTCCACCTTAAATTACTCGACCGTGTGCAGCCTACATTTTTGGGAAGCTGACTTTCGCGAAAATACTAAGAGGCGTATGCTAAAGCCCGATGCAGTGCCTGTGTGTTTCCTCATTATCCACATCGTACATGAAGAAGGAGCCACCTAAGGTGAGCTGCAGCAGCATGCAGAAGAGAAAGTGTGATTCCTCGACGGACGCGTTGCTAAGTCTGCCAAGTCAAAAAACCGATTCGCGTCCTGCGTCGGTGCCAGAAGTTCGCGCGAACACGCCGGAGGAAGCCACTGAGCCCAGTAGCTGGCAGCAACCAGAAATGTTTCTTCAGCGACATCCAAGACTTGCCTTTTGTGACAGCGACTAGTGACTATACTGTCTGTCAGCCCGCAAACTTCCTTGAGCCAACAGATGCGCAGCCAGCGGAAGAGCTAGGGTGCAGGCGCGCGCGTGCCTTGATCGAGGTCAGGTGTTCAAGCCGACAGTAGGAGCTCCGCATCAGCCTTCTTGGAGCGAAAAAAAAAAAAAAAATGGCGCGAGAAAGAAAGCGCATGGAGGTAACAAAAAGAAACTTCCGCAGGCAACACTGTCGATGAAGGAGCTGCAACAATTGAAGGAAGAAGGCAACGTGAGCAAATTTCTTCAAGTCGCGCCAGGGACTCAGATCAGGGCAGCACTAAAGCCAGAGTCATTATATCAAGTACTAAATTACAAGGCGCAAAAACCGACGTGGTGTGAAAACACCAGGGGCGCAGCCAGAAATTTTTTTCGGGGGGGGGGGGGGGGGGGGTGGGTTCAACCATACTTTATGTATGTTCGTGCGTGCGTTTGTGTGTGTGCGTGTATATATACACAAGCAAAACTGAAAAATTTCGGGGGGGTTCACCCCCCCCCCCTTGGCTACGCCCCTGGAAAACACGTACTATACGACAGTGTGCAATTTTGCGGAACCTCTCAACAAAGTCGTATGAATATATAAGGACAGATCTGCTCCTCGCGCTGCCGTGCAGAACGCTTCAAAAGTATACCTGGGAACAGCCGGAGAAATAGGCTTCATTGAACTAGTGAAACAAAAGCTCAACACTGGAATGGAGTGCCTCGGGACGGAGCAAGCCAAAATGTACAGCCTCGTCGTAGATGAAATAAAGATCGAGCAAAGGCTTATCTTTTCCTGGGAGATGTAGACATGGGCGCCCTAAACATGCCGGCCTCGGAAAGGAGCGAACTAGTGGCTCGCTTTTGTGCTTCTTGATCCTTCACGCTCGGTTCCGCGGATCTTAGTGGCGTACTTCCAGAGCATGCACTTCATGGTGAACTACTTTGGAAACCACCAAGCACGAAACTGAACAACTGGGATTCGCGATAGTTCGAGTGACTGACAACCATAAAATAAACGTCGCTACAATGGAAATATTATCAGGTGGGCAACCGAAAACCTCTCATCCCGCCGAAAAAGCCGCAGTTTGTTTCTGGCATTCGATCTGAGTCGCATCCAAAAAACATGCGATCGCAATTTCTTGCAAGAGAATTGGGAAGAAACGGTGAAATTTTGTCAACATACATAGATGCAGCGGGGCTCGATTCTCAAGCCGGTCCGTTTTCACACGAGGAAACACGACTCGTTTGCCAGTACTGCTATGTTTCTTACAGTAATACTAAGTGTTCTGTGGTAGTACCAGAGAATATCGGTAGTACCTACAGGGGAATCTGGCGCTAGTGTCTACGCTGTCTACGCCAGGCTTTATCAAAAGAAGCCGTTGTCACGGGGAAAGACGGAAGTTTTTGAAGCTTCAGTATCCGGTTGTTTCTTCACTTGTTCTGACGTTTTTTTTTTGCATTTGTCTTTATGAAATTGCTATATCTCGTTTTATTACTTCAACCTGTGAATTTTATTTACATTTTCATCGGGATCGATCTCGTCGTCAGCAGAGTACTTTCCTTCGAGCGCTTACATTCGAATGATAATACACATTTAGGACGCTCTTTTTCGTGATACGCTATCATAAACAAATAGGCGAATTCGGAAGTACCGAATACGATGTGAAAGAGATTGCATAAAATTAGAAAATGCGAGCGGCTGCGCAGCATTCAACTACAGTGTAATTCAGTTTGTGAAGAAAAGGCAGGAGTGGGAATTACATCATTATCTTTGGATTGGTCTTTCTCAATTCGTTTGCCTGATTTTACACCTATTTATCAAGCGGAATTACTTGCAATCATCCTAGCTTTACGTAAATTACCCTTATCTATAACAGAAGTAGTCATTTTAACAGACTGTCTGTCTGTCTGTTCTTCATTGACGGCACCTAACATGTCATGTACCTTAGAAGTATTTTATTCTCTTGTCCCAAGACATTTACGTTTTATTCGCTTGGTGTGGGTACCAGGTCACAAAGGTTTAACCCTCAATGAATGTGCGGACGCGCTTGCAGTTGCATCACGCGATGGTCCCGTAATTTCTATTTTACCGACGTTGTCCTTTGTCTCTTCGGCGCGATTTGAAAAGTTTGCCACGTCGGTTGACATTGGTAAATCTCCTTTGTCAACATCCGAATTCCTTCACCTTGACTTTTCGTGGAAAAATCGATGGTGCTCCAGCAGAAGGGCAGAAATATCTATCACCAGACTACGATGCCGAGTTCCCCCACTGAACTTTTACCTGCACAGGTCTGGTCTGTCTCAGACACATTTATGCCACCACTGCAACGAGAGTGAATCTCTGCACCATTTCTTTATAACATGCAGATTGTACAAAAATCAAAGAAAAAGACTGCTAGAGGAACCCCTCCGAAGGATGGGATTAAATTTATCCCTTCCGATGGTTCTTTCCTTTGGGGCAATTGAATTGGGCCACAGCCACAGGAACGTTTTCGAAGCCGTATGCGATTTTCTACGGGAGACAAAGCGAATTGCTTATTAGGTTATTTAATTTCATTTTATTTTTCATTCATACTGGCTTCAAAAAAAAAAAAAAAGAAATATATATATATATTTCTAATGTTTTTCTAGCCTTGAATATTAGTGTGAGTTTTTCCCTACATATCCTTTTTACAAACATATTTGAAATGTAAAACAATTGTATCTCAAAAATAAGGTGCCGCCCGTTTCATGGCCGATCCCCATTACTCTATGGATCCCCCACAGTGGGTTGCGCCAGGTTGCGAAGGTCCAACCAACCAATTCAACCATAGCAATCAAGCAGAGAGAGACCGCGCGAGAACGCGCGAGAGGGTAATAAACTGACGCCACCACGCGGTCACTCGGGGAAACAGACCGGCAATCGTAGAGCAATGGGAACTTGCTTTGGGCTACTTGTGCTACTTGCGCGATGGACAGCGACAGCGCGAGCAAGCGTGCGTGCAAGCTGCGCGTGGTCTGTGTTTTCCTGCTCACCCACGTGTTGAGTGTGGTTTGCCTGCCTCTGCGAGTAATATAATTCGTGCAGTGTATTTGATCGGGACAAATCCTCCGCGTGCGCACAGCATCAGTGAAGCAATGGAGAATGAAAACGGCGAACGGGACGCAGCTTTCGAAAACAACTCCGACAGCCGTGATGTTGAGCAGCTTGTAAATGCGAATGGTGCAAGTGACAAACCGGTGAAAAAGGAGTTCAACTCGATGACCATCTCCGAACTGGAGGCCGTGGTAAATGACCCGAACTCCACGGTGTCGAAACGCTACCGAAAACGTGTTCTGCGAAGAATAGATTGGCTCAAGCGGAGACCGGACAGAAGGTATGTATTCGGACGTCACTGAGAACACAGTAGTTTCACGGAATTCAGCGTAACGTTAAGCGAATTCCAGGTACGCGCCGGCGGCAGCATTTACCTTTTAATATCACCAGAGGCCTTCAATGCTCGACTCTGATGTCACGAACCACAACCTCCTGTCATGAACGCGAAACCTTGGTTAAACCTGTTGAGAATGTGCAGAATCACAGATAGGTGGGCGAGTTGGTTTGTGTTCATAATGAAGGGACAAGGGGGCAGCGCTAGGACGAATGATGCATCAAAAGACAAATGCATCAGCCAGTCCTCTGTCACCCTCTCACCTAAAGAGTGACTACCTCATCTGCACGTGTATAGCACAGTGACATATCACACGTATATTCTAGTTTTTATCTGCCTTTTATCACATGTTTATGCTATAGTTTTTTGCTGTATATGTTTTTTCAAAAAAAGCTGTGTCCCTGCTGTTATCATGATGTTGTTCGCTTTGCACTCTTTGTGACAATTTGTGCGACCGATCCTGGTTGCATATAAAGGGCGTTTTTCAATAAAAAAACTTCAGTTGTGAGTACAGCGCATGTCCTGTCTTCATCTCGTACTTTGTATTCGTCCCAGCACTGCCCTCTTATCTCTTCATGTTGAGAATGTGCTGCGTGTTTCTCGGGAACATTACAAGTTTTTGTATTGGAGCCGATAATGGTCATTCAACGTGCATTTTGTGCGCCCAAATCAATCTGGAAAATTATAATAATTAAACATGAGGACGCACAATTACGGAACTGCATAATTATAGCCAATCAATTTGGGGTATAGCCAAATATTTGTTAAGAATCCTTCAAGTGGCACACGTCAGTCGCCGAGAGACACTAGTTTACGTTTCATAATAAATCATTATGCCAGTAATAACAGAGAGCTTTAGAATTGTGTGTGTAGGGTTTATGTTGCTTGGTTACGCATGCTATTTTCGAAAAATAACGTGCTTGCCCAAAGCGCAGTGGCAACAACTAATGACTGACTTCAGCATATGTACAAAGATGCTGAAGCAGAATCGCGAGTTGGGCTAGTTGGTGGATGTTCATCGACTTCAACGCTGTGTCCTTTTCTTCTTACTGTCCGTATTTTAACCTTGTTGTGCTGTTAGTTATTCCACTATGTACATGCTCAAAATGCGACAATGCATTCATTTTCTGACACCTGTCGTATTGAAGAAAATAAAAACTAATTATTGTCCTCACTGCACAAAACTAAAAAAATTGCCAGTGAATGTTCAGTGTAGTTGCTTTAGCTGGTGAAGTTGTCAGTGTAAATACCCATCGAAGATGCCATACAAATTGGTCATGCTTCCAAAGATCAACACATGCGCGTTGTGCTGGTTGTGGAAGCACAGAAGTATGTTTTTAAATCAAGTTGTCTTTGAACCACTTGGGACGCAGAAATGTTTTCAGGCATGAGCTTGGATCGCTGATGTTTTGATTTACATATGTTGGGAGTATGCGCAGTCATGAAATTGTGCTTGCCCAGCATAGTATACCTTAGCAGGTATGGTGCTGAGCTGCTAAGCACGAGTTTACATGTTCGATTCCCAGCCACATTTCCATGAAGGCAAAATGCAAAAACACTTGTGTACTTACAGAGAGAGAGCATAAGCATCTTTATTTACCAGGTAGCCCTTAGTCCAGGATCTTTTGAGCTCGGCCAGCGTCCTGGGCCCTCACAGCCGGCCTTAGCTGATCGTTGAGGTTATAGCTGGCAAACCCCCCAGCCCTTAACACCCTGTGTACATAGATTTAGGTGCATGTTAAATAGCCCAGGGGGTCTAAGTTATTCTGGAGTCCCCCACTACAGCTTTCCCAATAATATAGTTTTTGCATGTGAAACCGCAGGTATGTGACTGCACAGACTGAGTAAATTACGGAAGTTGCATTAGCAGCTAGGTAAACATCAGTGACATTGAAACCTGGGACTGTTTAAAGCTTGTTACAAAGAACACTGCAAAATCTGCGTATTGGATGTTCTGTCTCCCCATTTTATTGATAAAAAAATAAAAAGTAAATAAATTTCCTTGAAATACTGATTTTTCGTGGATAATATATTGAAATATTTTAAGCTGCCTTTATAAATTTGCTTGCACAGGAATATTGCTGTGCGAGACATGTTAGTGTATGTGCAAGAGTGAATAGCATTTTCAAGAAAAGGAGCTTGTGTCTTGTTCATGCCTTTATAACCTCACAACTTTTACGCCCATGTCGCCGTTCAGCTTACATCTATCTGCCATTTATGTATAAAGAATTTACTTTGCGGCAACTGTGAAACATTTTTGTTGAAAAATTTTTTCCTTAACTTATTGTTGCAGCATGACTGTGGTTGTACTTTCGATTCTAGGTGCACCGTTGACATGAGAGGGCTGTCAGAACAAAAATCCAGCCAGCTCCACTTCGCGAACACTATCGAAACAGTGAAGCTGATGCCCCTCCTTCATCAGGCTACTTCTATGTTTTTCAAGTCTTCCCTTCGTTGGCGCTTAGCTTTGGCCTCTAGTGCACGGACGTCACGGTTGGCTTGCATCAGCTCTCTCTGACGCTCATGGCGGGAGAACGAGAAATGTTTGCCATTCTGAAAGCGCAAACTAGAGCTCTGCACGGGCTTGGGCCTACCCGAAAACCCAGGCCGGGTAAAGTAGTTTTCACGGCAGGGGCCCTGGCCGCGCTCGGGTCTGATCCTGCAGGCTTAGGTCGGGCCCGGGCTTGAGGTGGCGGGCTCTGGCTGGGGACTTTGCTCATTTCCTAAAGAGACACAGTGAATTGGTTTAGATTGATAAAGTGTACTCTGAGAACTCTAATATCATTAATTTCACTGTCATTACTTTATTAATAGAGCAGAAAGTCAGGGTCAAAGTTCCATTTTTAAATTTCGGATCGAAATCTCCGCGCGTGACGGCACGGTCATTTCGGGGACATTCACTCAACGGACTTTTCCGAAACTTGTTATGTTATGTCTATGGCCCCCTCAAAGGTCATTGCGCTACATTTTTACCGATTAGGAACTACATAGGCCCTAGTAGACACCGTCAAAATCTATGGCATCACGGACATTGGTGCGCGAATTTCAAGGTGGCATCGCCACCCACGTTTTCTTTTTGTGCGTTTTTTCGCTTACCAAGAGTCTTGTCGTGCAGAGCATAGTGATTTTGGAATTGTAAAAGAGTAGTTTTCTGACAACATAAAAAATTGTTTTTCTCTTCAGTGTCCCTTTAAGATTGTTCCACATACGTTGTGCATACATATATATGTTCCACATATGTCATCTCGAAAAAAAAGTTTTTTTTATGTGGGGCAAGCTATTTATAAAAGTTCTATGAGGCACAAGTACTGAACTTCTTTTGCTACTTGCATCTAGGGCTCCTTGGTTTACCTGGAATGGGCACGCTACAAGTAAATAGACCAGGCGCTTATATAGTTAACATCTTGCTATTCTGTGCGTTATTTGCAGTCGTTACTATTTTATATCTCAAATGTTGTATTGTAATCGCAGTAATAAATGTAATATAATAAATTTGTACCTATAACTTATCATCACAAGAGCGATTGCAGAGCTCCAGAGCGGGGAAACGTTCTTGGAATTTCCAGCCGTCCACTCAAACAAAAGGTCACCACGCAGTCTCGTTACATAGAATCACTATAGAGAAACATTCTTTTTCCGTGGCTCCGTCATTGCTCTCAGTGGTCACGTGACGCGACATGTACATGCACAGCCTGCTTTGTGTGCCCACATTGTTGATGGTCGAGCTTTTGTCTTGTTCCGCCATATGGTGCGAGAGCTACATGATACTGCCGCAACAGCTTTGGAATATGCAGGAATAGCATATATCCATTAAACAAGGCATGGGGCAAAGTATATTCACTTGACTAAATATCTGGCTTGAAAAAAGACAATTACCAATTCCATGCCGGGTTATGTCCCCTTACCTCAAACCATATGCATCCAATGAGTAAGCATCGAGAAACTTATTCGCGCTTTTATTTCCAAACAGGAATGAACCCCGAAAATAGATCGAAATCGCTTCGTCCACCTCCTGCTAGTCCTACCTGCATAGTCCAATGGCCGCCTGCTACAGGTACAACATCGTTAGAAAGGCATACACCGTTACAATATGGAAAAAAAAAAGAGCACGGTACAAATGGTGCATAACATACACTGCTGAAACCTACAAGGAGAAGCCCTAAAAGAGGAGTTTTATAGATGATATTGAAGATTGGCACGACATTTGGGAACGAGAGGAATGAAGGGATCAGCAGGACAGCTATGTTTATTCCACGAAGACATCCGAAATTTGTTCCAGAGGTGTAAGTCTGACGTCTGCCGATGCATTCACAATTCGCAAGGCAGGTGTGCTCCCCTGCGGCTGGCGGAAGCAGTGCAGCAAACTTTAGCGTGGCAGGATATGTAATGCAACAGCATATGACGTGCTTAAAGCTGGAATGTCTAGATAATTTCATTTTTTGCACAATAACATATGAGTTTCATTTTTGCATTTTTGCACAATAACATGTGAAGAAATAAATTGTAAACTATGCCACATAAAGTTTCAACTATCAAAGTTGCGTGCTTTGACTAACGGAGACAAGCGCTGTGTTTGCATCACGTAACACCGGAACAAGTTTACACTGCGTGTTTTGAACGTTTGCAGCATTCCCCTGAGTTGTGGTCACCAGTACATCAGTCAGACCGGCCGATGCTTTAATGTGAGAGCTAAAGAACATAATTTTAATGTGCGCAATCAAACGAGGGGTTTTCTGGGTGAGCATTGCAAGTGCTGTGGCTGCACCCCTGATTTTCAACGAACGCTGTTTCTTAAGAAAGGGAAAGATAAAGTTCAGCGCGAAATTGTGGAAGCTTTCTTAATCCATAAAGCAGGAGACAAGTGCGTTAGCAGGTCTTCCATTGTTCTGTCTGATGCAGAGATTGATTATCTCAGAGGTTTTATTTAATGCATCATTACTTCCCCTGCAGATCTCTGTTTTTGAACTCTTTTAGATTTTTCGTGTTTCTGCCTTTTCACGCGAAGCTTCCATCAGTCATTACGTTTTTGTTTATGTTTGCCCGTAGTGCTCTTTCATTCCTGCACACATGGTCCATATGAACCCTCTGCTAGCTAAACAAATTCATAAAAGATTGTTTTTGTCGCTTTTTGTCATTCCTGGTAGAACGTGACTTGACACAACAAATTTTGAGTGATTATGGCACATATATTTGCACTGCTGATTGCAATAAAGATGAGTTGTAAGTCACTGCCCGTCGTGTCTGCTATGTGTCTCTGTCCGTGTGTTTTTTAGCGCTGCTCCCCAAAAGTTTGAAAACTTATAGATTGTACATTCTAGCATTGGTTTGATATATAAAAAAAAATGATATGACAAATAGTTTGTTTCTTCCTTTTGGCTATTTATACGTATTTTGAAAAGTACACGTGGCGCACGCTGTTCATTATAATTTTTATCTAGGTTAGTCTATTTACAGCAAAGGTAAAAACTCGCAGGCTCCCTTATGCATTCACCTAAAACGACTCAAAGGCGAAAGCCAACTTCTTTTTCTCTGTCGATGTGTTGATCCTGCCCCACCACCCTCTGAAAGCTTTCTGCGCCTAACATGGTTTTGCACTGCCTCCATTATCGGAGACACCTCGGCTGGTTTTGCGCTACCTCCGTGATGGGCCCACTGTTGACAAAGCAAGGATGTCATGTGATAACGTCACCATGTGACGTTGTGTGACGTCATGATGACTTCATAAATGCAGGTGATATGTGACGTAATGATGGCGTCATATGGTGACGTCATCACGTGGTGATTTTTTTGCATCACTCGTGTTGACGCTGATGCGGGGCGCCGGTCAATTTTTGCGTTTGATGAGGCATCTAAGGTTTTCACCTTAATAAATTTTGGATTTTTTCTTCTATTTCGCTGACTGTGACAATGCGCAACTGTGCTAAAGACAGGTAGACAGGTATCGCGAAGGGTGCTTACTATAAAAGGGTGCGAAGGGTGATTACTATATAAAAAAAAGGAAGTGCTCAAGGTCATGACGCATGCTGACGAATGGACGTAGCTTCTTGCCCCCCTGTCATCCCTCCTCCCCCTGCCTAGCTTTCAGCATGCTCGCTGGTATGAAAGGAGAAAGTGCTTCAAGCTTGCAACAACTCCCTGTAACTCCACTCGTACCTGACAGATTCTAAACATTTTTGCGGCAGTTGATTCATGAGGCAATGAACTCCTTTAATGAAGCCATTTGACGATTATTTGGAAAAGTGTTGCAGGGCCCCTTTAACCCCTGTGACTGATTTCAAAGGAAATATGTGGGCTGTTTAAGAAAGATCTGTAACTAAGGCTCGTTTTAGTAGTTGGCACAGGGCTACCATTGTATACTCAAGCTCAGTGTTTTTACATTCCATTTTTATGCTGTGCTGTCACTCTCTGGTTTTGACGCAGGGCTTTGGAGAAAGAGAAAAAAAAACGCAAGCGTGAGGAGTCTAAGGCTAAAAATGGGGAAGTGGTAGAGCACAAGAAGCCCAAGTTCACCAAGATGGAGGAATCCTTGTGCAAGATTCGGGTGGCCATTGACCTCTCTTTGGACAGCCACATGACCGACAAGGTACAGTAAGCGCTAGTGAAAAGGGTGTGAAAAAAAACAATATTGTTTGAGCTCTTAAATTGAGGGCTTAGGACACATTCACATGAACAGACACACATGAACAGGCACACATGTGCACCCATGCACAGAAAGCCATAAAGGCAGTGTTTCTCAATTGCTTGCTGTTGATGGTGCCATAAATGCTTTAAAGGTAAACTGTAGAACTCACATATGTTGATAGTTGAATCCTTGGCAGTGGAATTTTGGCACTGTTCAAGGGGCACTAAAGAGAAACGTGAAATCAATTTTGACTGATAAGTTATTCTTTGGAAACTGTATTGTAAATCATTTTGAAATCATAAGTTCATTATTAGAACAAGGAATGAAAGTCAAAGTTCTATTTTTCAAATTACGCACCAAAATACCAATCTGTTGTTTATTTGGCAGCATAATGACTGCTGGTAGTCGAGGTGCTCGTCACCGGCACAGAGGGTCAGAAGGCAAACCCATTTATTCTTGCAAAATGTGCTTTTTGTGCATTTCCTAACCAGTCATGTTCACACAAAACACAAAAAGAAAAGCGAGCATCGCAAGCATGAGGCGCTCAATCCTATGTTGAGTTAAAGGGCTCCTGACACGAAATCAAGACCTTAAGATGTTTGTTTTGTTTGATTGTCCTTCATACGTGGGCACTTCTGGCTGATTATTAGTGGCAAACGTTACCTTTACGATATAATAATTTGGTTTTAAAGCAAGTGTGAGTGCTCACCTGAGTTGGCAGGACCTTGCGACATCACCACTAGTATGACATAGATGAAGGCCCCGTGTAACATTCCACAAGAAAAGTGAGTATTGTCGACGTAGCAGAAGATTCGCGGGGAACTCGACTTCTGACCTGAAGGTCACGGTGTGGAATCCCGGCGGCGGCGGCTGCATTTTCGATGGAGGCGAAAATGCTAGAGGCCTGTGTATTTAAATTTAGGTGCATGTTAAAGAACCCCAGGTAGTCGAAATTTCCGGAGCCCTCCACTACGGCGTCTGTGATAATCATATCGTGGTTTGGGACGCTAAACCTCAGATATTATTCGCAGGGCGCACACAATACCGCGACTGGCACCCGACGAGGGCTATTGCTCCTCGCCCCTCTCGCTCTGTTGTTGGGTTGCTCTCGAGGTGGTTTTGGCTGCTTACGCCGGGAATGCTTTTTTTTTTCCTGAGGGGACATGCTCTTAACAGTCTTAACTCGTACTGAAGCACATATAGTTTCATTCTCTACCGCGCGACAATTTGAACACTGCGTTGCCAACGTCACCACAGCTTGAGCGCACGTGGTCTTAGGCGCTCCCCCGCTGTGGGGCGCTAGTTTCTTACAATTTTAGGTGAGCTTTTCGAAGTGACGCTAAAATTGGTCACAATTAGCGACGCTAGCATTAATTATACGATATGTTAGAGCATTTACGCTTTACTTTCGTCATTGCTGGACACAAGGCTACAAATTACAGTAAAAAAGACTTAAACAAAAATTTCTGTGTCAGGGGTCCCTTAAAAAAGGCAAACTGTCTTTGACTCATCTGTAGCATGAAGCCACAAGGAAATCCTTACTGTTTTCTCAGAAAGAAAGCTTCCTAGTTGCCGAAAAATGTCTCCTGGTCGGGGATCCAACCCAGGACCAACGTCTTTCCGGGGCGGTCACTCTACCCATTCAGTTAACCAGGAAGCTATCAGTTGGCAGCGCGAGGGGGAATTTATTGACAACTCGAAGCACATGGACACATATTGTGCAAATTGGTTCTGCGAAATCCCGCAAGGTGGTGGAAGGGTTAGAAAAGGGAACTGACAACCACCCGTTCTTAGCATGAAGCCACAAGGAAATCTATATGGAAACCCCCGTATAAGGCCACAAGAATGGCTAGTGGGGACCTTCTCCTTGAAGTACAAAGTGAGACTCGGTATGAAAACCTCTCAAAACTTGTCTCTTTTGGAAGCACCCCTGTCTCACCGAGCTGCACCGATCCCTCAGCAGCTCCCGAGGTGTGGCGTCTGACCAAGACTTGCTCGACTTGACTGAGAGTAAGGTCCTTGAGGGCTGGAATGAACATCGTGGAACACACGTACAGCTGATTAAAATCAGATGTGATGACAAAGAAATCCCGACAATGCACCTGATTGTTACATTTTCCACAAGCACCGTACCACAATGCAGTAGAACCCCGCAATATGTTTTTGAAGGGAGCGTAAGAAATAACTGTAAGAGCTGGGAAACACAACAGCTGAGAAACAGGAAAAACGAAAAAATATTTAGTTGTACAGAATTTTATGTCAATGCTTACGCTTGAAAAAAACCATACTATGTTGCCTGTTGCCCAAGCAACACGAAAATTTTTTCGACAATCTGCAGTGTTAATAAATCTAGTACCAGCGCGGCCGACATTCGGCAAGCGATCGCTTTTGGTGATACCTTCGCGAGATTGTCACCGGATGCATCGGTATCTCCGAGCAATAATGTAGCACAGTTGGCATAGTGTGGGACCACCGTGGCTCATTTTAGACGGTCGAACGCCTCGTGAAAGCGATCGTCAAAGGAAATGACCCCTGCTCCACCAACTTCTAACCTTCGTCACTGTTGCACGCATTGGCGCACTGAGCCAAGATGTAGCTGATGGATAGAACTACGGAGTTGAGAACGGTGTCATGCAGAGAAATGTAATCAACGTATGCGATTCTTTTGGCGCCAACAGTTGTAGGCGTGAACGATCTAAGCACACGTAACATGACCAGCGTGACGAGTCTGATGGCAAACCGCGTGAACTCCTCCGACAAATAACAATGATTAGTCCATGCCATTGCGACTGCGGAAACAGCCAATCTCGAAGGCCTTACTTTCGCAAGCGCTAAAAACAAGTCTAAAACCAGTTACGTCATACACACCTTGTCTACAATACAAATCTCGAAGGCTATGCTTCTCTTTGCGGCAACAGAAGGTACTTTATGCGAGTTGCTTGTGCCACTCATGCAGCTAATCTTACGCCCAAGCAAGGCGTGAAAAGTCAACGTGGCCGCTCTCTTCTGTGGTCGCTCGGCCGGCTCGAAGCGCACTTCGCGACATATCGTACGGGAACGGTCCTGCAGTTGCGACGAAACACCGGGGTTCCCCATACATTGTGTCCTATGGGAGCTATGCTGGGACCGGCAGAAAATGACGTAACAGCAGGGAAAACACTGCAGTGAGGAACATAACAGCGGGGTTCTACTGCATCTCTAAACAGGCTACCTGAAACTAAAGGTCAGACCTTACATTCCCAACCCGTGGCATTGCTTTAAGTGCCAGTGTTTCGGTCACAGCTCTCAGAGCTGCCGCGGCCGTCAAACCTGTGTCAACTGCAGTTCACACGATCACCCTACAGACGACTCTGTCAAAACTCCACTCTGCGCAAACTGCGATGATGGGCACCCTGCCTATTCTCGCGCCTGTCCGGCATGTAAAAAAAAAAAAAGACATCATAACATTGAAATTAAATGAGAACATTTCCTTTAAGGAGGCGCGAAAATGCCTTGCTTTTGTACAGGGGTCTTCGTTCGCGGACATCGCATGAAAGTGAACAGTGCCACAAAGGTTCATGGCGACCGCACGTACCACATACAGTGGACGGGCGGCAGCACCATCCGCCCTCTTAGCGGAAGCAGCCCGTGCTGCTCCGCAACCAAAAGGCATGCAGGCCTCTGGATCTGCAGGCCCAGGGCCTTCTGTTCAGGCAGAAAGCCCCCAAAACTCTTGACACCCGTGCACGTAACCCGCGAGCAGGCATCCAGCGTCTCTGTCGAGGCGATAGACACAACGGCAAGCCTAACAGCGTCTCAGGCGCCGAAGGAGCATGCCAAAAAAGCGTGTCAATTGGAGCGTGCCAAAAAAGAAAAACTCGCATCACAAGACCTGGAAAGGGCTCTATGACTTAAGGCAACAGTTCTTTCAGTACAGACAGCACTAATTTACACTCAAAATACATACACAAATTATACAATGGAACGTAAGAGGTCTTCTAAAGAACCTCGACATGTCCAAGAACTCTTACACAAACATTCACCAAAAGTGCTGTGTGTACAAGAAACACTCGTAAAATCCAAGAACACCAATTTTCCACGCCACTATGTTATATTCCGGAAGGACTGGAATGATGCTGGGGCGTCATCTTGTGATGTAGCCGTTATAGTTAATCCAGGAGTAGCATGCACACATCTGCCACTTCAAACGTCCCTTGAGGCAGTGACTGTTCGAGCAGTTCTTTTAAATAAACTCTTCACTATTTGCTCTCTCTACATACCTCCACACTACCACCTGCAAAAACATGAATTCCAGTCCTTAATAGATTAACTACCAGAACCTTATCTGGTCCTTGGGGACATCAACGTACATAGCAGTCTCTGGGGTGATTCTCGTTGCGATGCGTGAGGTCATCTAATTGAACAATTCCTTTTCCCTTCTGACGCATGTCTCTTGAATCAGGAAGTGCCGGCATATTACAGCCTCGCAAACAAAACATTCTCATCCATAGATCTCAGCATTACATCCCCATCACTTCTGCCCCTAGTTAAATGGAAAGTCATTAACAATCCTTATGGAAGTGACCACTTTCCTATAGTTATGAGCACACAAATAGCGAATGAATGTCCTCCACAGGTTCCCAAATGCCACATTGACAAAGCCGATTCGAAACAGTTTCAAAAAGTCACTTGCTTAAGTTGGACTGACGTGTGGCTTGAGCATCCAGCTAGCTGCATTTGCCCAAGAATACGCTGCAGATACATTCATAGCTATCCCTGCACTAGACCTAAAACCCTTCCTTAAACGAAAGCTCAGGGCTTACTGGCAGAGCTCATGGGATAGGCACACACAAAACAAACTACACGTTTTCAAGCCGCGCCTTGGTAACTGGCTGCCAGTATCAAAGTCACGCCATACAGAAGTAACACTTAAAAGGCTAAGAACAGGACACGCATACAGTACACACTCATACCTCCTGTCTGGTGGTGATCCACCCAAGTGTGAGAAATGTGGTGAACCACTTACTGTCCTTCACATTCTCATTCAGTGCAGTGAATTATAGTTCCTATAAGGAAAAGGCACTTCCCATTACCCTACCGAGAGCAAATACCACTTCACCCATCGATGTTCATCGGTAGAAATTCGCTTTTCAAACATGATTCATTGTTTGCGTTTTTAAAACATGTGCATAGTTTTCACGTGATATATCTAGGTAGTCTGCAGCACGACCTCTGAACAGAGGTCGCTGCTGCAGTAGCTACATTACCGAAAGCACCTGTCTCGCGGCCCTTGGACACAAGGGCGTTGACGAGGCTTGTGCTCATACCATGTCTTTATAGTTTTATTATCACGACCTTTTGCCACTCATTCTCACTACACACATTTCATGTCACTCTCATGACTTTAATACTTATATGTTTTATGCACCTTTAGTGCGCAGACTTTTTAGGCCCTTATATAGCCACTCACCATAATCATTGTTCACATCTTTTGTCTCATGAACTGGTCCTCTTTGGCCATCAAATGGCTCTTGCACCATAAGACATCATATATAATCACGTAGTGTACTGATGGTAGCCCTGATTGAAAGGAATTGAAGCAGACAAAAAAATCACCCGTTCTGTCCGTTGGATCTGAACCCACAGCCTTCAAATTACGTGTTTAGATGAGAGAAAAAAACCAGCGAAAACTTAAGACAAGGACGAAAAAGACGGCACATTCAAGCACACACTGTCGTCTTTTTTTTTTTTGCCGGACTTCCAACCACTTGATTGGCGCATCCACGTATACTTAAACCTCCTTATCTCGCGCACACGCTACAAGCTGAAGCCTGTCATCCACCCGATAATCAGCCACACCCTGAAAGAAACAGCCACTCTTTTTCTGTGATATGCACAGAAGGTTCAGTAATACAAACGTGCCCATTCTTTTTGATGTGGTACGCCTCAAGCAGTTCACGTTCAATCTTTGATTTTCCCCTGCCTAGAATGCTGGTTTGGCAAAACAATGGCTCGTAACCGTTTCATTCCTTCAACATGCCGGCGACAGTGTGTGCTTGAATGTGCCTCCTTCTTTGTCCTTGTCTTGAGTTTTTGCTGTTTTTTTTTCTCGCATCTAAACATGAACCAACCGGCCCAGCTTTTCACGCTTCTCAAATTGCGTGTCCGATGCTCTACCTATTGAGCTACGATGGAGGGCGCTCTCTTGTGCACATTGTAGGGTATTTATGTGTGCTTAATTTCTGGGAGTGTTAGCCAGTGCCACTCGTAGTCAAGGCAGCAAGTGTGGAACACTCCTTTTGTCGGAGGGTGGCACGTGATCTTCGCATGAGGTGGCAGCTGACCAATAAACCCTCGCATGCTAACCTAAGGCATCAAGTCTGCCTGGACAAAGCCCTTGCTGTAAAGCGAGGGTTTCGCCACACTCGCCACCTTGGCTACGAGTTGCACTGGCTAACACTCCCACGGGAGGTAACACAGAACGTGACAGCTGGATCATCATCAGAAGCCCATAATTTGATTTGACTTTTTAACTCATGACCTGGTAAATAAGGGAAGTGGACTATCTTCAGTCATTGCCAGGCTTTTTATGATGAGCACTAAAACACAAGCCACTCATTTGAACTGCCTTTACACACGAGATGCTTATAGCAAACATGGAACATGTTGCAGCCATTTTTTGCAGAGTGCTATTGATTTCACTTTCTTGCCCACCTCGTCAGAGACTTTCACCATTTGGCAGAAACCAGAGGAACTTTTTCGATTACTGGTAGTGCCGGGGTTGAACCCTCAAACTCAACCAGTCATCACATGAGCGGAAAAGGGAAGAGAGGGCAGTCCACTAGTTGAGTGAAAAGTCAAACATCGAACATCCAGATCTGTTAGGTATGCATTTCGAGAGGGGTCGTTGCTACTTATGAAGCATGTGACACGTGTGGGAAGGCGATAAACATCAAAACTTATAGGTCTAGATGTTAGGTAATTCTTAAACACTCAGTGAGTTCATATTCTGGTGGTGGCAGTTACGATGGTGCCACAAAAAAGGAGAAAGATGATCCACTAGTTGTAAAAAGAAAGATCGTGCAAATAACACATGCATTGTTGTTAAAGGGGTCATGAACCACCCCTTGGGCTTGTTGAAAAAACACATCTTTCGGAAAGCTGACACGGCTGTGAACTGCTCTGCCAAATATTACAGTCGTGCGCGCCGCGTAAAGGCCACAAGCGGAGCGCGAAGTTGCCGTTTCTTCAGGCACCCTCTTTTCAAACAGAGGCCTGTTCTCACTCTCGTCGGTGGCCGGGGCGTCTGCACGTTGACGATGGGATCTGCCAGTTTACGTCGCAAGAGACATAGCATGCTTATTGGCCGATAGCCGAGCGGCGTTCGGATCAGATGCGCTTCTTGCCGCGGGGTGCCGCCACTTGCCGGCGCTGCACTCCTCAGTACACGGTAGCCGCACTTGCGCAAGCGAATCACAGCGGGAGAGCGATCGCGTTTCGTGACGCGCGCTGACATAACTTCTTTCCCCCATGCCATCCTTCCCTGTCTAGCTTCCAGTGCGCTCGTCGGCACGAGAAAAGAGAGAAAGCGCTGGGAGCGTGCGCCAAACCCCCGTAACTCCGCTGATTCTTGACGGACTCGAGAAATTTTTGCGGCAATCGATTCGGGAGGCAGTAAACTCCGATACTGAGGTCATTAGATCATTACTTGGAAAAGTGGTTCATGACCCCTTTAAGAGAAGCATTTCATTCTTACCTATGTAAACGGTTTCGTGCAGTTATATTGATGGCACATCCATGCTTTCTTTCCATCTGTCTTTTCTGTATGACCTATCATGCGCAATTAGTCAGGAGGAAACTGTACTATTGGCATAAGCTTAATGATTAACATTCACGAAACTGTCCTAGCGCATTTTTCCATATCCAGGTTCAACTACATTTGTAGCAGTGGCTTAATTTCACACTCCAGTATGTTACATTTTGGACTGCTATATACGCTTGGAAACAGGCTGTGGAATGATTACACATCATGCTTCTTTGTAAAAATGTGTAATGGGTATTTCGATAAGGTATCATTGCATTCAAGTTTCTATTTCTGCTGAAGGTATGACTAGCATGGCTAGCATGACTGACTAGCATGTAAATTACTCGCATGCATATTTGGACTGAATTTTATTGTTGAAGACTGAACGGCAGCACTGTATACTGATTTCAGGAGAAGGTGAAGTGTCGCAAGCAGATTCAGCGCTGCTACTCACTCAACCGCAGGTCTTCAGCCCCTGTACAGGTGAGGTGGGCAGCTTGCTTTCATGCTTAGTTGATCTTTACATTACCTTGAGAAAGATGGCAGACTGCTGCCACAAAGCTGTGTTGTGGGCTGTCTGACAGTGTGGGCCCTCCTTATTTGCCACGCCACATCAAACTACACCAATATTTACCGTGGACACGTCAGCCATGCCATTGCACGGATCTCGTCACAGCTGTGCAGTCGCTGATTCAAGTGTCAGGCAGATTCTGTTCACTTGGAACTTGCCTGAGGGAAGCACTACTGAAGCACACAAGTGAGCTGCCCATAGGCTTTTATGGCAAAGCTCTCAGATGCAATGAATGCAGTAAAAGTGCCCTTTGCTGTCCCATTCTACAAAAATCTTATCCTGTGAGAAAGCCTGGCAATCAAGTGTCCGCATTAATTGCTGGCAAACTAAATAGCAAGCTAAAAGTCAGGAAAAATATTAAAGGGACCGACAACTGGGCAGAACATGGGATTAGATCCTGGTATAAATGAAAAGATCGTAAAATATAGTGACCGATTCTAACATCCTTTTCACGTTGCGAGTAGGATTTATATTTTTAAATCGTGTGGAAAAGTAACAAAAATCGGTATGTCGCTCAGCCTGGCGGAAGAGCCTTGAAGCTGGATTATGAAGTCGATCACTTTGCTGTCCGTAGTCTGATGCTATCATGAGTGCCATAATTAGTCCTCAAAGTTAGAGTATGCATATTATTATCCAGCCCCACTCAATTCTGTGCTGCTTACGAGGTAAAAGGAGCTGCACGGTGAGAAGCGGCGCTGCCTTTGCGGCCGCCAGTGGCCCATGTCGAGCCGCGGCGCATGGGCGTGAAGTGCACGCATGCGCAGTTACTCACCGCGCTCGAACACGAACTACTCTCGCACTCACTGTTTGCAGCATATTTTGTCTCGTGTGTAAAATGACTTCATATTCAGCACAGATGGAAAAATTCTGATTACAAATGTTTCGCGGCGTTTTCCACGTTACCATTCCGTGATTAGGAACTCTGACCGGTGAGCTTTCCTTTGCACCGAAGAAAATAAGTACCATGAAAATCGGTTGTACGTCCCTTTAAGGACATTGTGGGTGATGTTAAGGTAATGTTGCAATAGTCTGTTGGTTGGTGAAACTGTGGGGAATCTAAAGCTTTGTCAATTACCTGTGAGAGCCACTTTTATGTTTTAAAGGACCCCTAAACCACCGCCGATAATTTTTAATATTTCAATTAAAACGCACATTGAGTTCAAAATGCCGTCACGGTGAACAATGCCAAATGCGGCAGCGCTACGAGCCGCGAGCACGCCACAAATTCCAGCAAACAATTCCTTCTTTCCCGGCCTTTCGGTAATCCTCAGAGTTGGCCGTGACGTCAACATTCTCATCTGCTCATGTCGTCCACAATAAGAACCTGTTTGTCTGCTTGCAGGTACACGTGCTCATTTTTCTTCCTTTTCTCATGGGGAGGAGGAGAGACAAGCCGAAGAACAGAGCATAACGAAGGAAAGAGCAAAACGAGCAAGGGCCGCTTTCATGTCATCAAGCGCGTGTAACTCCGCTATTACAACACCGTTTCAAAAAATTCTCGCGGCTGCATATTTATTGAAGACTCATACACAACTGCAACTCCACAACTAAATTTCGACGTCTGGGTGGTTTAGGGGCCCTCTGTGAAAGAAATAACAAGTGGGTTGGCCATAAACATTGCACGTCATATATTGTGGGAATGTGGCACATGTGTGTTTAAGAATTTTGTTGAAGTCGTGAAGTTTCAGAGTAGAGTGTTCAGGGCAGTGGGGAGTTACATGTATATAATTTGCATTAATCAAAGTGTTTCATGGAGGTTATCGAAAGATGAAAAGTGATAGCAGTGCTACTTCACATTAACAAAGCTACAAACATCTATTGCCTTGCAACCCCCGCCACTGAGTGGCAGACCATTGGAAAAGAAGTGCACGAAGTAATTCATTATTGCATGCAGTTTTTATTCCTTTGACCAGTAACTAATTTCTTGCAGTTTTCAATGACTGAGCCACTCAGACATGCTGCAAGCAGCACCTTGGCACTGGCTTGTGATGGCACTCTTTGTACACGAGTATAAAGTATTTCTTTCTCTTTAGTGTGAAAATAAACAGGCACCTAAAAGTATTTAAAATGTACCGTGTAACCAGGGGCGTAGCCAGGGGGGGGGCTTATGGGGCTTCAGCCCCCCCCGAAATTTTTCGTGCTCTCATACACCACCAACCAGCGGCGTCACCCGGGTGGTGGGATTTATTGGGCTTCAGCCTGATCATCATTTATTTAATTATTTATCTTTTTATGACCCTCAAAATGTTAGCAGAAGCAAGTTTGATATCGGGCTCTACACAGATGGCTCAAAAGTGGATGATGACACAAAACATCAACTGCTAGCTTCTCCTTGGATTCCTCCGCCATGCTAATGTTTAAGTCTATGAACGATTTTAAGCAGAAATGAATGTTTACGTGGCTTGGCTGGACAGGTACCGATGGCTTAGCTTCTCAGCGCTTCAAGAGGGTGCGTTTTGCCGAGTGTGTGTCCTTTTTAGCAGAAGTGAGATTGGCAAGGGCCAACATGCGCGCACTAAGGCCCTCGTATTCAATCCATTTCAAAAGTGGAAGCACGCCCTCGAAGTCTTCGGTGCACATGAAGTCACTAAATATCACACAGCCGCTCATCTGGTAGCCGATAGTTTTCTTCAGACCTTCTCAGGATGTGTGCCCAGTGTTGTTGATCAGCTGGACCATGGCAGGCAAATTCAAATAAGAGAGATCCGAAGGAAGTTACAGCCTATTGTTGAGACAGTTCTCTTTTGCGGGTGGCAAGGTGTGGCTCTCCGTGGACATAGAGACAGTGGTCCCATGGATTCAAGCACAGCCTCCTCTACAAATACAGGCAACTTCAAAGAGCTGCTTCGCATGCGCGCGGATTGTGGCGACACAGATAAAAAAAAAGCATTTGGAAAGTTGCCCAAATAAGGCCTCATATTTTAGTTTATATGTACAAAACCACATTATAGAAATCTCTGCTGCAATCATCAAGGAAAGCCTAGTCGCAAAAGTAAACGCTGCAGGCTGCTTCTCCGTACTTGCTGATGAAACGACGGATGTTGCTGGTATCGAGCAGCTTACTGTTTGTGCAAGGTACCTTAATAAGGATGCGAACGGAATCGAAGAAGTGTTCTTAGGCTTTGTGCCAATTCACGACCAAATGGCCGGGCCCTGGCCGACACCATCATAAGGCTCCTTATAGAAATGGGAATTAACATGCAGCATCTCCGTGGTCAAGGCTACGATGGTGCAAGTTCGATGGTTGACAAAACGAATGGTGTTCAAGCTGCTGTCCGTGAGAAATATCCAGCCGCACTCTATGTATTCACTGCGCGTGTCACTCCCTTTATCTAGTTGTGTGTGCAGCATGCTCCATCACAGACATTCGAAACTGTTTTGGGACTCTGAAGGCGACGTCAGCCTTTTTGTGTAAATCTTCTAGCCGCTCACACGTTTTGCGAAAAGTGATAAGTTTGAGCTGTCCTGAGCCTACAAGGCAGCGCCTTTTGGGACTATGCGAAACGCGCTGGGCCGAGAAGCACGATGCAGTGCTTTCATTTGTGAGCCTCTTTCAGCCGTTGATCGCAGCACTAGAGGAGACTAAGTTTAACGGAAATGGCGAAAGTCCAGTGCAGGCAAACAGTCTAATGTTGGCACTCTTTTCACCAGCGTTCCTTGTAAGCCTGCATGTGACGGAACACGTGTTAGCACTGACTTTGCCACTGTCAAAGAAGCTGCAGACGAGGAGTATCGACATGAGCGCTGCCATTGACGACATAGAAGTGATACAGCAGACAATTGAAAGTGACCGCAAGAACACGAATGTTTCTTTCTCAAAAATATTTGCACAAATGCAGGCATTGGCAGAAAAACTGAATGTGGAGATCACCAGCCGTCGAGCCGGTGTCCGGAAGCAACACCTTGGGAGCAATGCATTCGAAAGCGCGGAACAATATTTTCGCAGAACCCTGTTCATTCCGTTCATGGACCAGTTAAACCAACGGTTCTAAAAGCACAGGGTACTTCTAAAGGACTTTTCATTAATTGTACCATCCGCAATACCATCAATGCAAGATGATCGGGAGCAGAAAGGAGCAGCAAAACTCCTGACCGTTTTTGCGCATGACGTCGGAACGAGGGCTGGTTTTGGAGAACTGCGACTATGGTGGACAAAGTGGGCGAACGAAGCAGCAAACCAGCGCCCCGGTACAGGAACCGATGCCCTCTCTCATTGCGACAGCAGGTTCTGTGCGAATGTGTACAAGCTACTCCTGATTCTAGTCACCCTTCCAGTGACCACTGCCAGCGCAGAGGGAACGTTTTCAAGCATGAGGTTACTTAAGAACGACTTACGCTCCACGATGTCTGAGGAACGCATGGTTGGCCAGGCACTTCTGTACGCCCACAGAAAAAATGTCGACATCAGCGTGTCGGAAGTCATTGACCGCTTCGCTAATCTTCCTCGCCGGGTCAACGTTGTCCTTTGATACCGAGCAGGACAAAAATCAGCGCAAACGAAAGGAAAAGACACTACTGTTCCAGAGTTCAGGTCAATGAGCCCGTAATTCTGACGCAATATTATTGTTCACCACCTTTTAAAGCCGTGAGGATTTTGTACCTTTTAGCAGTTAACACTGTGACCTAATATAAGCATAAGAATACGGGCATCAGGTGGACATTACCAGCCAATCGACAGCTTCACCTTGTTCACTGAGAGGTCGGCATACGCGGCGTTACCAAACAAATTCAACTATTGGGAAGCCGTACTAACAGCATTGTTTGTTACTTTCATTTGTCGTTTTTGTTCTTCATTGCTTTTTGAACTAGAAGCGGCAACCTTCCTTTAAATTGAGTGCACAATAGTGGTTCGCACATTTAAAACAGTTTTGAAGTAGTTTCTTTCGTTATTTCTGCGCTCTTCCTTTATAGTTCTGTTTACATGGTGCGTCCGAGACAGCAGCTTGGCCCAAGGACATATCAGTTGGCCATTATGTATAGTGATCATTGCTTAGTTCCGTTTATTGATTGCATATTTAAATGTACATTTGTGAAGTTTTGCGTAAGCATACTGCGCACTGTTTCCGGTGACTTATATTTTGCCCGTATTCGAGGTGTACTTTCCCATTCTTGCTTTTCCCTGGCCGCATCATTTGTGCAAAAAGATTAACATTTTGCGTAAACAATCTGCATTAAAATCCTGGTTATTTCGTGGACTTCATTTTTTTGTCAGTTCAAAGCTGATGCAGTTCCGAAGTTTACGTGATATTTGCCGTACCTGTTACACACACACACAAACACAAATATTGAAAAGATTGAAGACAGTTATTCCTGGAAAGATTTTGCGGGCATGCCAACATAATATTTTTACGAAAAAACACATTTCTTACTCGTTCTTAACAGAGGGCAGCATTCAAGAAGTGATTTGCAGCATCTAATACAAATTGTCGCTGGTAATACATATTAATGGTAATACCAGTGACAATGTATGTACATGGTAATACATGTACATACCCACGCCGCTTTTGGAAAATTATGAAACCGGACGACAAAACCACAGCCTCTCTTTGTGACACTTCTGGATCCCCAGTTGCCGACTGCGACGTTCCATCCGTCAACTCTGCATTTTGTTCAGTCTTTACTAACGAACCTAACAACGAACTTCCTGATTTTCCGCATTTTGCTTTTCCGCCAATGCCAAAGATTACATTCAATTCAGAGGGAATTGTAAAAGTTATTAACCAATTAAAGAACTCTTCGTCATGCGGTATAGATGGCATAAGCGCCAAAATTCTGAAAAATACTAAACATGTATGTAGTTCCATATTGTCAATCATTTTTCAGCAGTCACCCGACACAGGTGAAGTCCCATTAGACTGGAGAGTTGGGAAGGTCTTTCCGTTCTTCAAGAAAGGTGACCGCTCATTTGCAGGTTACTACCGACCAATCTCGCTCACTAGTGTTTGTTCAAAGATCATGGAACACGCCATCTTTTCTCATGTTGCTACATTTTTATCATCCGTAAACTTCCTTCACCCAAACCAACATGGCTTTCGTAAATATCACTCATGCGAGACCCAACTAACATTATTCCTGCACGACATTCACCTTCATATGGACCGTAACATCCCAATTGACACACTGTTCTTAGATTTTGAAAAAGCCTTCGATAAGGTACCCCACTTCCGTCTCCTTCAAAAAACCTCGCGTCTAAACCTTCATCGGCATGTTTTTAACTGGATTAAAGCATTCCTAACAAACCGTAAACAATTCGTGCATGTTAATGATCACTCCTCCGACCTCTCGCATGTCTTGTCCAGCGTGCCCCAGGGTATCGTCCTAGGGCCTCTTTTATTCCTAATATACATTAACGATATTCCGCTTTCCGTTGAATCTAACATCCGTCTTTTTGCTGATGATTGTGTCCTCTACCGCCCTATAAATAACCCCACCGATGTCTCCTCTCTACAGCATGACCTCTCACGCATTCAGCAGTGGTGTACCACCTGGTTGATGTCCCTTAATGCGAAAAAAACATTACTAATTTCTTTCCATCGTCGCCGAAACCACACGCCGGCTACTTACACAATCAACAACTGTCATATAGCTGCTACTGACTCGATTAAATACCTGCGTGTCCATCTTTCGAGTAACCTATCTTGGGGCGACCATATAAATCACATAATTCACTCCGATAACCGCGCTCTCGGGTACACACGCCGTAACATTTCCATGACACCACCGTCCGTTAAACTACTCGCTTATAACACCATTGTCAGACCAAAACTTGAGTATGCAGCTGCTGTCTTTGACCCCCACCAAACTAATCATATCGAAATACTTGAGTCAGTACAGAACCGAGCAACCAGATTCATTGTTTCAGATTATTCCCGCTACTCGAGCGTCTCCGCCCTCAAATCCCAGTTAAATCTTTCTACCCTCGCTCTTCGTCGTCGTATTGTACGTCTCTGCCTTTTTCACAGATTCTTTTATTCAACCCCGCGTGACAACCACCTCATCCAGCCGGTCCATCGAGGTCATCGCACAAGTCATCCAAATGCTGTGATTCCGCCATGTGCCCACACCACGTCATTTCAGCAGCCCTTCTTTTTGCGCACCACCCGAGACTGGAATGACCTTCCGAACGAAGCAGCAGTCATCCGCGATTTTGCGCGCTTCAATAATGCCATCCAGGAAGCAGACTCAACCACATCCTAACATACACCTTCATCGATACCGCCGTTTTATGACGCCCACCCCTCATGTAAAGTCCCATATGGGACCTTTGAGGATATAATAAATAAATAAATAAATAAATAAATAAATAAATAAATAAATAAATAAATAAATAAATAAATAAATAAACAAACAAACAAACAAACAAATAAATAAATAAATAAATAAATAAATAAATAAACAAACAAACAAATAAATAAATAAATAAATAAATAAATAAATAAATAAATAAATGTTATTCATATACTTAGTCGTTCTAAAAATTCAATGAGGAGGTCGCGCTGCAACGTGAGCCCCCCCCCGAACAAAATTCCTGGCTACGCCACTGCGTGTAACAGATATCTATGTAAACATTCAGGATGGTAGAAGGTGGACACACAAAGCATATGCATTAGCTTATTGGGCACAACATGAGAAACTGGTGTTTTCTCAACATCGCTGCAAACAGCGTACATTCATTCCATTCAACATACCTTCAACTCCATGGTACGCTGTTATGGATTGTTTAACAACATTAAATGCATGTTAGTCAACACACCCTCCTGTAAATTGTTCATTTCTATGCCACCACGAAATGGTAGTCTAGAATTTCCATAAGGCCCCAACCCATTCCCTTTTTTTTTTCCCCTTGCAGTTCTACCTTACTGGCATGGCTGGCTCATTCAAGGACAGTTCCTCCAACATGCATGGCTTTGACAGGTGGGATGTAAGTCGCTGTACTTTTTTTTTTGCTTCACCTTTTGTTCATATTCAGCCCAGCAATGTTCACTTTCTACAACTAGACTGTGCAGTAAGAGTACTAAATAGTGGGAAACACATTACTTTTTAGTAACAGTGACGGGGTCATGCTTGAGGCAATATGACTGACTGACAATTTTCAACTTGAAATGCTTCAGTTTATATGCTTGAACATAGTAACAGATGTTGCCTGAAACGTATTTATTAGG
Organism: Rhipicephalus sanguineus; assembly: GCF_013339695.2. Taxonomy (NCBI): domain Eukaryota; kingdom Metazoa; phylum Arthropoda; class Arachnida; order Ixodida; family Ixodidae; genus Rhipicephalus; species Rhipicephalus sanguineus. Next base: position 49,969,862 of record NC_051176.1, read on the forward strand.
CATGTGCGAATATTCGAGCACTTCGAATATTCAAACAAATGTTACAGTATTCGAATTCGCTTCAAAACTGATTTAAATTATTCTAAATTTCGAAGTATTCGAAATGGACGAATAAGTCGCCGATGGATTTTTTTGGACTCCAAAAATTCAGACTTGATATTATTATTTATTTATTTATTTATTTTTTGCATTTGTTTTCTCGGTTGTCATTCCGCACGTGGATGCGTTGGTGGTGTGTCAAGCATGTTTTGAAGACGTTGTGCGTGTCATTTTCTCTGCCGTTGCGGTTGCTCAGTGGTTATGGTGCTCGGCTGCTGACCTGAAGCACGCGGTTTCGATCACGGCTGCGGCGGTCGCGTTTCAATGGAGATGAAATGCTGGAGGCCCGCGTACTGTCAGTGCAGGTTAAAGAACCCCCACCCTCCACCACCGCATCGTTAAATCCCACAAACCTACCAACCGAGATGTTGTGTGCATCTTTTTGTGTCTGGCTTCAAATTTTATGTACTTGGTGCCATGGGGCCATCTCCTGCCTCCCGCAACGGTCGGCAGCAGCGTTTGCCAACGCACGGACGACGTCACTGCAGCCCAAATAGGACCAAATCTGCTCGTCCCCAAGCATAGCATGAAGCAGGGCATTATTGGAGTTTTTTTTTTAGGCTGCTCCATAGGTCGGCAAACTCACTCATGAGTTGACTCACTCAGACTCAGATTGAGTCAGTCTGTGTAATGTTTTTGTGAGTTTTAGTCCGAGTGAGTCGAGTTGTGTAATAGTTTCGTGAATCTGAGTCCGAGTGAGTCCGAATGAGGAAAATTTTGGTGAGTCTGAGTCCGAGTGAGCCCTGAGGCAAAATATATTTCATGAGTGAGTCTGAGGCCTGTATTCACAAACCAACCTTATCCTTATCTTTTGCCCTCCTTACCTTTTCGGCACCTTAACGCGTTTCATAAACAAACCTTTAGTCGCAATCCAACCTTTCCTTGACCTCATTGCCGTGAAAAGGTGGCGTTCGACAAGGTAGCAAGCCGTCAACTTACAGACCTTCCATTCTTGGATTGTCGGTTTCAACGAGACATCTTATGTCAGAGGCATCTTCAACGGAGGCAGCCAATGCAGGTTCATTAAGGGAAGACCTGGTGACACGGTTGGGACTATAAATCCTTAGAGAGACTTGCCTTGCGGTGAACACATTTGCATCAGACTCCTTCTCGTGTGAGAAAGTGCAATGTCGTTGAGGTTCGCCTACGTAGCCAGTTTGATTACAGTGAGCACGTCATCGAAGCCATAGCTGTGCCAATAATTTGCCACGACATCCCTGCCACAGCTATGGAATGCTCCTTCGCAGCCGAATTGCGAGAGCAAAATTACCGGCTGGCAGACGAGCAAACTGTGCCTCGAGAGTGTGGCGAAAAAGGCACTAGTCTGCTCATAGGATCTGATCAACTGTGGAAGATCGTGAGCGGCGACATCATACGCAGCACAGAAGTACAAGGATTGGTCACGGTCAAGACCACTCTTGGATGGACGCTCCAAGGTCCTGTCACAAAAACGAGCTTCATAAGCGGAACATCCGAGGTGATGATCTGCGTCCTGCGAGTGCAAGCTGAAGAAACTAAAAGGTTGGAGCAAACCATACTGGAGTCCTTTTGGACGTTGGATGCCATGAAAATAGCACCAACGGAAGCAACTCACGGGCACACAGACACCTTGTCTGTTTTCGAGAGTAAGATGGCAAAGATCGGAAAACAGTACCAAGTAGCCGTGCCACGTAAACACCCGGATATCGAGCTACTGCAAGACAACTGCAGCGTCGCACTTACCCGATTACCAAATCTGGTTAAACGTACCTCGAAGCCAGGAGGATTGCTCGAGAGATACGATACAGCGATTCGTCAGTACATTGTTTCCGGCTATGCTGAAGTTGTACTTGACAATGAATCAATGGATGGCCCTGACACAGGGAGGTCATTCGAGAGAACTCACTCACCACCAAGTTCCGCGTGGTCTTTGATGCGTCGTCTCACGCCAAAGGAGAGAGATCTCTGAACGGTTGCCTTGAAACTGGACCGAACCTAAACCCGTGCCTACTGCAGGTTCTCCTCTGTTTCAGACGGTATTTAGTTCCAATGACAGCAGACATTGAGAAGGCGTTCCTGCAAGTCAAGATACGAAAAGAGGACCATGACCTGTTCAGGTTCATGTGGTTTGACAAAAGACCTGATGTCCCTTTGAAGGAAGAAGATATACAGATTTGGTGAATGACCAGAGTACCCTTTTGATCCACAGTTAGCTCATTCATGCTTACGGTGAGGGGACTGGTCCAAGGGGCTCGTTTTCTCTATTATTCACAGCTAATGAACTTGACAGACACTTAAGCCAAGGAAAGCTTAGAGGACATTATTTGTGGTTTCTTAACTTTAGTGTAATGACTCTCACTTAAATGGAAAAGTATTAAAATGGGCGAAAAATCACCCTTTCCATCAGTGGGATCCAAACCCACAACCTTCGAATTACGTGCCCAATGCTCTGCATTGAATTTTTTTCTCTGGGTGTGTTGGCTGTGCATGCCCGAGGTTACTTTCGATGACTTCGGTGAATTCAGACAAACGAGCGTTCCTTGCCACAGGAAGTAGGGCAGCTTTCAAGCTTTACGATACCACCTTGTTTCTTGCCTGGCTCTGGGTACAAAAGCAACCCAGAGAAGTGGCACCTTTTTTACCCGCCGCGCTGCAACATCTTGAAACCTACCCGCAACATGTTGGAAGCTGGGTGCGAGCTATTTCTCGCGCCGATAAACCTCTGAACAAAACATGCAAGACCATTTCACAGTGGTTTAGCCACTTGTACCTTGCTTAGTGCTTTTGAAAGCCTCGGAGCAAAGCGTTGTGAGGCCTTCGTCCAGAAAAGTGGGATGAAAGACAAATTTTAGCAACAGCTTATGTCCATGCTATTCCGTGACCTCTCGGGTGCTTCTGACTACCATGGGTACTGTGTACCATCATCAAAGCAACAGCCTTGTATTACCTGGCAGGCTACGTGTCTTTCAAATTGATGAAAACAATGCGCTGTGAGCTCTGCAAAGAACATGCCCTTGGTAGGCAGGATTCCTTGCCACATGAGGCTATGCTGGTCACTGAGCGCGAATGTGTCAGTGGCAGCCTTGCATACCCATCACGGAAACTGCTTGCATGTAAGCACGTATGGTAGAGCATGCTATCAAGCATACTAGCAAAGGCACATTTTTTTGGGTGGCCTTTTGTGGGATGTGCTGATGCTCTTATAACGAGAGGCACAAACATTGTTGGCTTCACTGTTATAATATTCCCATGCACTTCTTTGCTTATGCCAAATGCTTGGAAAACAGCAGTACCATTGGGACACAGAGAGAGCGCAAGAAAGCTAAGTTAGTTTAAAAAATTTGTTGGCAGCGAACCTACCAACAGAAGCGTAGCCTTCTGTTGGGGGGGGGGGGGGGCATCCCCTGTTTTTCAGTTTTGCATGTGTATATGTACACGTGCACATACAAACACATGCACGAACATACAAAAAATATGGTTGAACCCCAATCCTCCCCTCCCCCCCCCCCCCCCCCCCCCCATGAAAAAAATTTCTGTCTATTGCCTGCTAACAATGCTGTTTATACATGTGTAAATAAAGTTTCATCATTCATTTTACATACCAAGGATCTAGGTTTGCTTTCACAATGTAATATTTTTTGTGATGTCACCATGTTTGAATTACTTGACAAAAGTGCATGAAGGAAAGAAGATGACTTTTAAGGGCTCGTTTTTCTTTGTTAGACACAATATTAATGAGAACTAACAGACAATAATGCCAAGGAAAGTATAGGAGATGTTATTTGTGATAATTGGGATATAAATGTGAAGAAAGCAAAGTGGACGAAAAGATAACTTGCCGCCGGCAGGGACTGAACCTGCGACCTTCGAATAACGCGTCCGATGTTCTACCACTGAGCTACGGCAGCAGTCATCCTCCCGTCCACTTTATAAGGTATATATGTGAATTTAAACCTAGGTGTGTTAGTCAGCGCCGATCGCAGCCATGACGGTGAGTGTGGAACACTCTTTTTCTGCCTTTTTGGCGTCACGTAGCACGTGATCTTTTTACGAGCTGGCAGCTGACCAATAATCCCTCGCATACTACCTAAAGGCATCAAGTCTGCCAGAACGAGACCCTTGCTATGAATGAAAGAATGAAGATGGCTTTTAAGGGCTCGTTTTTCTTTGTTAGACACAATATTAATGAGAACTAACAGACAATAATGCCAAGGAAAGTATAGATGTTATTTGTAATGATTGGGATATAAATGTGATACATTTAGTAGTATATCCCAATTATTACAAATAACATCTCCTATACTTTCCTTGGCATTATTGTCTGTTAGTTCTCATTAATATTGACAAAAATGCAAGTTGCTTGGGGTGTTGGAACAATCCAAATGCGCAGTATCATTTAGCACACTGCAAGGAATTCGAAAACATCACATTCGCGAAGTTGCGAAATTATTATGCATGGGAAATGCTGTGCTCTTGGTTAGACCATTTTTTTTTTCAAGTTAATAGATACACTAGAATTGCTGAAATAAAATGTGTACGTCATTTTTTGTGAAATTCAGGACACGCTTGCCAACCGCAAAAAATTCTTGGTGAATAATTCGAGCATATTGATATAGCAAGCAATGTTTGATTCGTACTACAAAATTTTGTGCCCGTAAATTTCTCCGCCTTTGAGAGATGTTATGTAACCCTGAGTTTTCTACATTTCAAATTCGTATTTTTGGAAAATGCTCAGTTGCCAAACTAGTGTGGTCTTAAGACATGGAAAGGTGCAGGGTGAAACGAGCACGTGGTCATTGCACAAAATGGATGCCTGCGAAGCGTGTACAGGTCTTTTCAAGTTCGTGAGCAATATAACGTGCACAAATTAAAGTACATGTCCAATGTTAACCCTTTGTGGGTTTGCCTATATTGTTCACAGGATGATATAAAAACCAGCTGTGGTATATTCATATACGCTACAAAGAAATAGTATAAAACAAATTTCGTCTAAATCAAGCCAGTAGTTTACTGAAAAAAAAGTGGGACATATATGTCCCACTGACTCATGAGAGTGTTTTCAAAACGTGGGACAGCACTGTCCCACTGTCTCATGACGGCACCATCTCGAGACTGCATCAACGGGTATTTGGGATGGCAACGGCCGAAACAAGTGGCGCAGAGTAGCACTTCACAAGTTGTGCTGAGGAAAGTTGCGCTGACATTATTTCCAGCAGTAGAACACCACCTGCACCTGCGACTCTTGTGAGCCTTCATAGCGCCGTGTTCTGTTCCTGTAAAGCTTACTTCACCGCATGCACCAACCATTTTTTTTGTCCATTTGCCTGTCCTTGCTTTGGCTGTCGAAATTTTCTAGTACTGCTGTTGTCCCTGCATATGTGCTGACTTTTCAAGAGTTACATGATATCAAGAAAAATATTTCCACGCACGAATATTGCCACGTACGTTTCTTATCACTTTTGCTGCATTCGCCCACAAAGGCTGTCGGCAACGCTCAGCACAAACCGCGCCGCATTCTTCGAGAAGCTTCACGATTGTTGTAGATGATTTTGTTAAGATTACAAAGCTCGCAGGATAAGTCTGGTTATTGATGGTGACTCTCGCCGTGCAGACACCAATCGGCGTTATCAGATGACCTTCAGCGGTCCGGATCTCGGGGCCTTCCCAAGCAGTCTTAACTTTCTTCATCTTTGCTGCGAACGGCCCACTGATGACGGAATAATCGGCTCCAGTATCGACGAGAGCGGTGACGTTGTGGCCGTCGAGCAGAATGTCGAGGTCGCTAGTCCGCCGTCTTGCGTTGCGGTTATGTCGCGGTGTCGGGTCACGGCTACGTCGGTTTGCACCGCTGCTTCCGCATTGCGTTGTCAGGTCTGCTTCCGGTCGCAAAGTTTCGTCTTCAGGACGTCGTTCGGCGTGCGGCGGGGGCTCAGAACATCGTCGCGGCGTCGTCGTCGACGGCGGAGGATCTTCAGCATTTCGTCGTTCAGCAACCGCACCTCCATCGTTTGCTGCCCTTAGTTTTCCGGATACGGGCTAGGCGACCGGCTCCGGTTTGGGTCAGTGTACTGCCGGCGGTGCGGTGACATGTAGCGGCCGGGCGACGGGGAGCGGGAAGGTCGTCGTTCTTGCCACTGTGTTCCGTTGAGGTAGTCGTCGATGTCGCGAGGCCGTTCGCCTGGCTGCGGGCGCGGCGCATTGACGGCGAAACCACGTAGCCCCATCTGTTGGTACTGGCAGCGGCGGTACGTGTGGCCGGCCTCCCCGCAGTGGTAGCAGAGCGGTCGGTTGTCGGGGGCACGCCAAACGTCGGTCTTTCGGGGTGTGTAGCATTGGCCTGTAGGCGGGCGGGATGGCATCGGAGGTGGCGGCGGAAATGCGGCGGCACGGGTCGTTGGTGATTGCGTGGATTGGCGACAGCATGGCGTGCAACGGCAGCATAGCTCATCGCTTCCGGCTCAGGTTGCGACGGTGCAGCAACTCCTAGAGAATGCTGAAGCTCCTCGCGAACGACGTCGGCTATGGAATGGACCTGGGGTTGCGATGCAGGAAACATCCTTCGCAGCTCTTCGCGTACGACCGCCCTGATCGTCTCACGTAGGTCGTCGGAGCCCAGCGCATGCGCTTCCCCGTAGTTCGTCGACGGCATGCGGCGGTTGTACTGCCTAGTGCGGATTACTAGTGCCTTTTCGATTGTGGTGGCCTCCGAAACGAATTCCGAGACCGTCTTCGGCGGGTTGCGCACAAGTCCGGCGAAAAGTTCTTCCTTCACTCCCCGCATCAGGAATCGAACTTTTCTTCGGACATGGCGGGGTCGGCATGGCGAAAGAGGCGAGTCATTTCTTCGGTGTACAGTCCGATGTTCTCATTGGGGAGCTGTACACGGGTCTCGAGAAGGGTCTCAGCCCTTTCTTTCCGGATGACGCTCGTGAAGGTGTCGAGAAATCCGGTGCGAAAGAGGTCCCATGATGTTAGCGTGGACTCTCGATTCTCGAACCAGGTCCTTGCGCCATCCTCAAGGGCGAAGTAGACATGGCGTAGCTTCTCGTTGCAGTCCCAGTTGTTGAACGTGGAAACCCGGTCGTATGCCTCCAGCCAGCTTTCTGGATCCTCGCATGGTGATCCGCGGAATGTCGGCGGCTCCCTCGGTTGGTGCATGACGACCGTTGTAGGTGCCCCAGCGGCTGTTGTCATTGTGGCTGTTGTCTTCTTCGCTGTGATCCTGGTCTTGTCCGGTAGGGGTTCGTATTGGGGGGGTAGTCCTTTCTGCCGGCGGCTGGTTCGAGGATCCGGGTTGTCCTTAGAATCGTCTTCTTCGCGGCTTGGGCTTGGGTCAGCGCTCCGCGGTGGCGTCCGGATCATGAAGCAGCACCTCCACCAGATGTCACGCTGTCGTGACGTCGACGAAGACAGCAGTCGGCCTTTGCAGGGTGAAACTGTTTATTTGGCCGAACTTGTGGCCGGAAAATAAGAACTAGAACTACAGCAATACACGCTGTACAATGATAGCGGCGAACAGGGCGTCGTCCGTCGATCAACTGACAAGCGGTGAAATGCGTCGGCTTTTATACAGGCGCTATCGAACTTTCCAGCGATATCGCTGGTGGTTGCGCAATCTCTAGAATGGGCTCGAGCGTTCGCGTCTTGCGCGCAATCTTAACAAAATCATCTACAACAATCGTGAAGCTTCTCGAAGAATGAGGCGCGGTTTGTGCTGAGCGTTGCCGACAGCCTTTGTGGGCGAATGCAGCAAAAGTGATAAGAAACGTACGTGGCAAACGTACGAACTCTCAGAGGCGCCGAGCTCGACCCGAGGTCGTGCATGTGGTGCGCCTTAAACCGTACTATGCTCGTTAACGCACCTGAGGACTCTAATGTTTGTCTGCTTAGTTTTCTTTAGTATTGCATGTATTCATGTTCTGTATTTAAGCATCGGGACGATGCTTTTTCAGAGGGGGGCATTGCCACGTACGTTTCTTATCACTTTTGCTGCATTCGCCCACAAAGGCTGTCGGCAACGCTCAGCACAAACCGCGCCTCATTCTTCGAGAAGCTTCACGATTGTTGTAGATGATTTTGTTAAGATTGCGCGCAAGACGCGAACGCTCGAGCCCATTCTAGAGATTGCGCAACCACCAGCGATATCGCTGGAAAGTTCGATAGCGCCTGTATAAAAGCCGACGCATTTCACCGCTTGTCAGTTGATCGACGGACGACGCCCTGTTCGTTGCTATCATTGTACAGCGTGTATTGCTGTAGTTCTAGTTCTTATTTTCCGGCCACAAGTTCGGCCAAATAAACAGTTTCACCCTGCAAAGGCCGACTGCTGTCTTCGTCGACGTCACGACAGCGTGACAATATCCGCAATTACGCTGAGGGATGAGCGTGGCAATTTCGCAGGGTATTGTGTTTTGGTGCATTTATCGGTCAAATTATTGCGCAAATTTACAAAAGAACGTGATGACTGCAAGCTAAAATCGCCTCTCTGAAAAACCAGAAAAAGAGGAAATTATCCGATGTTTCGATTGGTCTTTCTATCTGAAGAAGAGAAAAATTTAGAACCTATCATAAAAAAATTTGTCGAAATTAAGTGCCATTTTAACACTACTTCGGCCCTTCAAAAGTGTGGTAAAAGATTTTTCCTTGAGAATATGAAGACTTAGGTAAGATATGAGTGACTTATCGTTGCGCTAATTGCAACGGGTGATGTGGGAGAAAATTCTTCCTGCAGATGGAAAAGTGGGACAGATTTGTCCCATTATCCCTCAAAGGGTTAAGTAACTGGAAGACCAAGTACAGTGTTCGCGCAATTCTCATTCGGGCGTACGCAAAGACTCATGCAAAACCCTTCGTGCTCCTAGTGCAAGGCCCTCGCTCTCCTAGTGCAAGGCGCGATTGCAGCACTGTGGTGGTCGGTGCGGCGACAGGCCGCCTCCCCCCTGCACGCGCCGCGAGGAGATACAGAACTGAAAAAGTATCTATAAACATTAACCTAGGTAGCATGCAAGGGCTTATTGGTCAGCTGCCACCTTGTGCAAAGATCACATGCCCCGTGACTCCCTCTGGCAAAAACACAGTGTTCCACACTTGCCGCCTGGGCTACGAGTGGCACTGTCTAACACTCCCAGGTATTAAGCACACATAAATATCCTACAAAAAAGTGGACGAGGGAGCACCATCCGTCGTAGTTCAAATGGTAGAGCATCAGATGCATAGCTTGAAGGTTGTGGGTTTGGATGCCTCTGACGGAAAGGGTGATTTTCCGTCCACTTTAAGTCCTTTCAATTTAAGTGAGAATCATTACACTACAGTTCAGAAACCACAAATAATGTCCCCTATGCTTTCCTTGGCTTAATTGTCTGTCGGTTTCATTAGTTGTGTGTGTGTGTGTATGATATATATACATATACAGTAAAACCTCGGTGATACGATCACAGCTCATACGAATTTCGGGGTGATACGAATTTTTCGTTGGTCCCAGCCAAGGCCCATTGGCCTGCAATGTAATAGAGTATGGTTGTTGCGAACTGATTTTCACCCAGCGACGTTTGATACGAACGTACGCTACCGCCCCAGGCACGAAAAGGTGCTGACCGCGCTGTCGCGGAAGACGCGCCAAACACGTGCGAGCGTGGGAACGCAAGCATAGGCATGCACGCCGCATCGCCAAATTCCCAGAATCACGGTGTAAGAAAAACACTTTTTTTACGGTCAGAATAAGCCTTCAGAGACGCGTCACGGCCTCCGAGTTCATGTGCGCGAATCTTTGAGGCTCTTATGTGCCTCCGTGTGCCTTCGCGTTTAGATTAAAGAGGACATTAGCGCCATGCTTTTCTTTTTCTAACCCGTCGACGCGGGCTGCTGTCGTACTGTGTTTACACGTGCCTGCCTCGTGCATCAGACATCCTAAGAAAGGTGGACGAGGACCGAAAGAAGGCGAGGACGGTCCTGGCAAAGGAGTCAGGCCTCACAACATCAACATGTGCGACCACTGAGGTCGCACTTGTGCGGGCACGGCCATAAATCTCCCATAAAACATCCCCAACACCTCTGCAATAGCAAAATCATAACACAGGATCGTGGTTCTGCAATTTTGTAGCCTTGATTCATTGCGTCAAAGCGCTTCTTTCCTTACTTTTGCTGCAGCACTCTGCTGTCTTGCAAAAAAAGCATACTAAAATTTGGAAGGGGCTACTGCTGTCGCGGGTGACAACGCACCTGGTTCATTAATTAAATGAATTGGGCCGTATATTTATGAATGAATGAATATGAGCCGTATATTTGTCTATTATGATTGCTGACATCTAAAAACTTAACTGACAATCATTCAGGGTTCTTCCTGACGTTGCTGCGGCCCTGAAAAACAATAAATGAAAATGTACGCCGGCTTTCTTTTGTTGCATGCTAATTTTCCATGCTTTCAGGTGATACGAATTTCGGGTGATACGAATATTTTTGGTAGTCCCGTGAGATTCGTATCATCGAGGTTTCACTGTATTGTGTGCCACCAATGGATGATGCTGTTCTGTGTACTTGGTACTTAACACATAAGGCTGTGTGCTCCATTATCATTGGACGTGTAATTTCTTGACAGGTGCATGCATCAGATGATGACCACATAAGCTGCTTTGGCAAAGAGAATGTTGTCTACCTGTCCAGTGAGTCGGAGAATGAGCTACACAAGCTTGAGGAAGACAAGGCGTACGTCATTGGGGGTCTTGTTGACCACAACCGCAACAAGGTTTGTCAGCTGCTTGTCTGGTTTGCCCCACAGTGTAAGAAATACTTTAGGAGAGCGAATGACACAGAGGGAGCGCTTGTTGGGGAGAGGCGGATTAAGTTTTCGTTTTCCGCGTGCCGAGAGATTGTGCACCGGACTGAGGACCATGGCGGGCTGCTGGCAAATTCCACAATACACCTTCGGCACGTGGATTTCAAAATTTGAAAAAACCGAGTTATCGCGCGATATTGACCACGTGACTCGTCGCACGAACGGCCCGTTTCGCCGCTCGTCACTGTACAGTGCATTTTCGTGCATATGGGGTTTGGCCTTCACAGTCCACGTGCTACGTTAGCCGTGCAGTGCGCGCACTTGTTCCTGTTACTCCCGTCGCTTTTTGAGCTCGTGTTTGAAAATTTCATAGTGGCCAAGTGTTTTTGCTCTGCGGAAAAATGGGCTAGTGCGTTGTGCCTGTGACTGAGATTTACTTAAGTTTTGCAAAAGCAAGGAGCCATAGGACCGGGACGCTCCTTTAATAAAGTGAAACCAACATTGGCATGCATTTGTTTAATTCTAGTTGCGAAGTTTAATGTCAAAGGTCTTCAGAGTTGCAGATCTGGTGTGGCATTTTGAGTTTCTGTATTAATATTGATTACTAGGGATTCCTAGGTGCACGAGAAATCAAAAGAAACGGGATATTTCTGCATTCTGCTCGTTTCAAAATGTAACTGCCGCGGTAGTGAACGTTTGACAAATGGACGTGCTTCGCCTCAGCGACCGTATCAGTTGACTGAACGTGATAAGAGGGTGCTATTTCTTGTACTAAATACTTCAGGCACCGTTGCATTTGTCACATTTGCTATATGCACACTGGTTAACTGGAAGAGCTGCAACCGTGGGTGCAGGCTCCGGCTGCTGTGCACACGGTGGCGTTGCGTCCGCTCGGACGGGTCATAGAGTGTCTCGATGCGTGCGGTCATCAAGGCAGCCTACCGGGTTGAAGTTGGTAGTGCCATCTCTCTGGCTGCTTGCGAAGCCGAACGTAGTCGCGCAGCGGGTAGTCCTGGCATTCTCTCACCTAAACTATTTCTTGCACCATGGTTTGCACACACCAATGTGCCTGCTTTTTACAGCGGAAGCTGTTATCAGATCACAGCGGCAGTGGGGTAGTTGTCCACCGCCGCCGCCCGTAAGCGCTATCCCCTGAAATAAGACAAAAATGAATTGAGAAAAATAATTCTAGAAACGTCGGCCACTCTTACTATCATCATCAACCAAGCATTAGCACCGCTAGCAGTGGGTAAGGTTCTTTGCCGTCAACCTCGCTTTTCAAGATGAAGTGATGGCGTCAACCTGGCCGACAAATACCACCGGTAGTGGCTGTTATTCTTTGTTTCCACCCACCACTTACCTAGCCATTGGTAGGCAGCCATCCTTCAATAAACCCAGTTGTTAGTCTGCGCTCGTTTGTCTCACTTGTTTTTTCGTGTCTCATCCCACCGCACAGTTTGACCAAAATGGAAAAGGAATTGTGTTAACATGTAATATAGTGTTGTAGAAGAGTAAAATAACAACCAGGCATCACACAATGCGAATTGCACAACGAGTGGGTTGTTGTATGCTTCCACACCATTATAAAAAGCTAAGCCATAATACTTCATCGTCATCAGCTACAGCACAAATGAAGTGCACGTAATGCCTTATAGATGTGTAGCGGGTGCCTCCCTTATCTGCAGAATGACGAATAATGGCGTAGTGGGTGCTTCCTTACTTCATGAAAGTTACGGTAGTTTATGGCGTAGTGGGTACCTTGCATGTGTACTTGTATTAGTTGCCCCAAGAAAGTCTACAATGGGCTCTGGAAAGGCCGCCCTTCCAGCTTTCACTGTGACTGTGCTGCGTGTTCTTTGCAGGCCTGGTGATTTTTTAACAACGAAGCTGTTTAAGCTGGCCATAAAAACTTTGGTGTGTACCAAAACTATCATCATCATGAATAGGTGTGTGCCAGAAATGCATAAGCACCACACATCGCATGCAAAGAATAAGCAGCCCACTTGTGTATTTCAGACAACTTGCTATTTTTCCTGACCAGATTCTGCTTTGACGCACCTTGATTGAAATTTCATCGCTTCCTCATAGCGGGTAGTTCCAGTCTGACATAACAAAGTGGCTGCAGTTCCTGTGTGCCCAGCACGCTTGGTTTCTATATCTGGGCCTTAAACCGATTACGAATATCTCTAATTATGTGCAGTTTATGTGATTTGTCAAAAATGGGTGTGCCACAAATTGTGACGGCATACAACTTTTCTATACGAAACAAGTGCCCTCAAATTAATATTTAAAAGTTAATTATCATTTTTTTAATTAGTCATTACAACATGACTTTAGCTGCAGCAAACTATTTCTGCCTTGATGTAAAGGTTGTGTGTAAAGACGACAGGTACCCGACTGTTGTAGTACGTTTATAAAAATTTGTATTGTATCAGAAAAACACCCCGTATGTCATGCATGGTACTTGTGTGCAAGTTGTGACAGCTACATTGCGCAGGATTTTTGTTCAAGAATGCTAATATTTTATTCTTTCATTCTTGATTGTTCAGGGCTTGTGCCACAGGCTGGCTGCAGAACAGGGTGTGGAACATGCTCGGCTGCCCATAGGCAACTGCCTCGTTATGAAGACACGCCAAGTGCTCACAATTGACCAGGGTGAGTTAAATACATTCAAGCCATGTCTGTCATCGGAACACCAAAGAACGAGCATTGCTTGTGTTAGTTTTTGTGGTGCAAAGCCAGCCCACTGATTCTGCCCATGTGTATGCCAACCACTTGTGTTCATTAGGCTTATGTTGGTTTCTGGGCGCCGAGTTGGACACTGACGTCATGGGCCCACAAAGCTGTGAGGCACACAGCGCTGCGTCGTCTGCTCTCACATGTGCGCATGAGCAACTGCCTGATGCTTTCAGCACACTCAAAAATTCCCTGATAGAGAATTTTAATGTGTACGGCATTTCGGTATACGCAGGGGTGCTTGCAGAATACCGAGTTGCCAGACGATGGCACCAACACCTTGTGACGCTTCGGACAACCACAATTGCTTGGCTGGCAAGTGCTTGGCTATAAACAATTTGGGTAGTTTAAATAGGAAATGGCTTAATCCTACAGGGCAATTGAAGGCTGACTTACACAGTTATGACATGCTTTTTGTATTCTGTAGGCCTCAAAAGTTTCATGCGTCAATTGATCTGGGTGGCGGAAAATAATCTTTGTCTGAGCAAATTTTGCGGTGCACCCGCATTCTTGGCATTGTGTTGCCAAGTGTGAAGAAGAGCACGCATTGCCTTTTAAGGGCATTTTGGTGCTCCCTGAGGCACACGTTCACTCGCCGCCCCGACTGTCCTATGTGCAGTGGAGGCATGAAGACAGACAAGCACCTCCAGTTTGCATGCACTGTTCCTCTCTTTAAGAATACCTATTCTTAAATATTGCTTTGTGTCTCAAACTTGTTGCTCTGATAGTATTTTAGTAGCACTTTAGGAAAGTGAAAGGAATCCATACATTTTGCATTATTAATAGAGTTACAGTAGAGCAGATGCTGGTGTTGTAACACAACCTAGATGTAGCAGCATTGTGCATTGGAAGCATATTTCTTTTCTCTACAGAAATTAGGGTGGTGCTCCTTTTCTGTGGTACTGAGAGTTGATTCTTATTGCACTTTTATTCTTTAGAGCCTCTGGGGTGAATATTGAGGATTGTCTTCTGCAACAATCCTCAATATTCACCCCAGTGGCTGCAACTTGCTACGAATGTTTTTGCCTTTGTAGCAAAAGTTAATATGTATATGTGACTCACTACTTTTTCCAACATAATGTGCAACAAATAATGTAGCCATTACATTTCCTAGTGTGCTAAAGCTAACGCTTTTTGTTCGTTGTCCTTGCAGTGTTTGCTATCCTGCTTAACAAGACCCAGGGGATGTCTTGGACAGATGCTTTGTTGGCAGCCATCCCTCAGCGAAAGGGTGCTAAGGCATTGGATCAGGAATCCAGTTCGTCTTCACCACACAACAGTGACAATGACGAGCAGCAGGACTCCTGAGAAATGTTTTGGTTAGGCTTGTGTGAATAGTAAATTTTAGGTTCGAAGCAAATTTGAAGTGTACAGTGACTTGGTCGAGTAATTTTGAATCAAATTCGAATAGTATATATCACATATTATAAAGAAAAATGAGCATATTCGTCATGCCCCAACTAACCTGCACAATATTTTTTAAAACTGAAACAAGGCATGTGCAGATGTCATTCTTTTTGGTTCAAAGGGAAGTGGAAGCAACTTTGAATAGTAGCGGGATTTGACTTTCAGTAGAATGCAAGTGATAACCTGTAAAATACGTTGCGTTTTACAATTTACTATACTTAGAGCATGTAAGCAGGTATAACAAGCTTCTAAACGTAAAAAAACAATGAATCGACGTGAGGGTAATATCAGAGTCCTTCAGTGCTTTACTGGTCACGAAACTCTTCCATAACGCTATCGGAAGCGCTCCTAGCACCGCAGCTGCCGCACAGCAGCGCTAGGAGCGCGCGGGGGGCATTTAGGAGGGCTTCGCTGCATAAAGAGAGCTGGGGGCCGGAGGAATCCGGCGGCATCGGCGTTCAGTTTTCCTTGTTTTTCTAAATTTGTGCAACTGCCGCCTGTGGGAAATGTGTGAGGACATATGGATGGTGTACATGAGCAACGATGTTGAAGGCTTGCTGTGTACCGGGTTGTCGCTCCGGCTACAGAGGTATGAGCGGAAAGGTGTAGTTATTTAGTGTGCCGAGGGACGGCGATGAGAGAAATTAATGGAAATGTGCAGTACCACGACAGGAAGCTGGTGGATTTACCTTCGATTCTGAACACGTTAGAGTGTGCGAGAAACATTTTGATGCCACCGACTGCTTAAATATCGTTTGTTACTTCACTTGTAACACCGACATTATTCGAACGGACGACTTCATAGTGACTGGAGAAAATGTGTCTTTGCTACGTGAGAAGGCAAAGTTGTGGGCCGGCGCTGTGTCTTTCGCAGCTTGTTGGTTTTTTAGGTTCTTTTCAGCTTATTAAGTGTGTTGCATTATTTCCTTGTTTGCCGTTGTTAAAGGCATTTTTTCTTCTATTTTTATTGACTGATGAATGTCAACTAAGCAAAACTTAAAAAAATTTTATATTGTACATCAGAGTTCGCTTTGTTTTTTTGCAATAGCTTGCTCCCTTCATGTACTTGCCTTGCAGTGAGTTTTCCTATGTTAGGAAAATGTCGCTCATAGCTTTCTGTTTTCTGAGGTATTTTTCCAATAAAAGTTATTCTGTCTTTCTCGTTCAATCGTTGTATTCTTGCTTTATTTACTGTAAATTAGTGTCTTGACAGTGAGATGTTCTCAAACATGTGCATTGAAATAAGCAATTTATAGTGAAGTATGGACGTAATGAGTGTTTCCTCAGCTTGACACGTTTTTGGGTATTTTGCCTAAAATACCCAAATATGTTCTCAATAATTTGAAAGCGCAACAGAACTCTGCTTGTAAACACATGTGTTTATTTTCTCTAGATTAGTGAAACATGGTTTCGTTACACTTAATCAAGTCTCCCCTGTGCAGTCTTTATTAAGAAAATCGTTGCATCACGCAGTGGAGACGTATTCCGTCTAAGCAGTCAAAGGAACGCATGTTGTGATTTGTGAAGGTGCCGCCAGCGCAAAGATTGGAGATACCCGAGTGCCCTTGCAACTCTGCACAATGTAAAATGCGACACACTTTCTCTCATGCAATGTCCACGTAACATGAAGTTGTCAAAGTTACTCGTAAAAAATGGACAAAAGGCGGTTACAAACGCGGAATTAAGGCTAGGTTAGGTCCTACAGATCAGCGGATTCATGCGGCACACAGACGTTACCTTGCGAAAGCTCCGTCACTCCCGATTTCGAGTGTTGCAGAAGCTCTGTGAGGTAGTTTGCAGTAAAGTTAGGTTTTATAATCTGTAAACACAGGTATGTAGAGCTTTTCATTTTTGCAATGTGGCCGTGTTAAACTCCCGCGGCGTTAGACAGCCTGATTGCAAGCGATTGGCGCTGGCTCAACTCCCGCTGCGAGACTTCACTTTGTGAGTTGGTGGGTTTGTAAGGCTTGTGCAGTGTCAATAGTCGAAGTAAATATCCCGTGCCTGAAGAAATACTCTTGTGCTCCACTGCCTGAGGTAAGGAACCTCGCTGGAATAACATATACAGCTAGTATTCTGCGTCGGCACGACTGGATCTATCGCAGCCTTGATAGTTAAATAAAAAGTACACGAAAGTAAGTTTTTAACACGCGTATGCAACAACCACATTGTATGTCAGGTGAAGTATGAGTGGTAGTTGAATTACTGCAGTTTGGTGCAAGATAAACCATCACCTTGAACCGGCACAGCATTCAGCCGAGTGCAGCTCGCGCGCACTCGAGTGCAGCCCGCGTTGACCGAGTGCAGCCCGCGTTGACCGCGTTGACCTGCGTTGACCGCCGAGTGCAGCCCGCGTTGACCACAGCAACCCTAGCGGCAGCCTCTGTCCCTGTATGAAACTGTATATATGTTCTCTGATGAAATTGCGGGCGGAGTTTCATGACCAGAAAAGCATTGAAGGACTCTGGTAATATGTTCATTTAAACTGGAAGCGGGGCTTCGCAGCAGTGCGGATTTTCTCTGGATAGGTGTATTCACAGTATAGCACCCTTCCACCACAGTGAAACCACCTTTACAGGGAAGTTACATGCGGTAAATAGTATGTATTTGTTCATTTCGAATACTTTGAAATTTTGAATAATTTAAGTTCGTGTCGAAGAAAATTTGAACACTGTAATATTCATTCGAATATTCAAAGTGCTTGAATATTCGCACATGCCCAGCTTTGGTGAATGAAATGAGACAGTTACAATGATGAAATACATGCCATGCAATGAGAAAGGGTTTCAGAATACAGGGTCGGGTAGATGCTGTCAGACAGTGCTTATGGCTGGCTCATGCCTTTCTCTTGGCCTCAGTCATAATGTTGTGCACTGCGAGTCCATTTTCTGCCTGTTATAATTAAATAATTGTAATTTATTTATTTATTAGTATACCCTCAGGACCCAGAGGGTGTTACAGAGGGGGTGGGTACAATATGAGCACAGAAAATAAAAACAACAGTGAAGCAAATACAATAACTAGCAATCGTTAAAAAAAAACTAGAAAAAAAAGCAATAGTTTGCAGTTGCACCATAAAGTGTTCCAAAACTGCAGGCTTGAAGAGCACTTGGTCCCTAGTGGCAGCGACGGAGGGGGAAAGGCAATTTTAGTATCTGCTTGTCTTTCGAAGGAAAGAATGAAAAGAGGTTGGTGCGGCAGAAAAAAATGGCAACTTTATTCGGGTGGTCAACACGTAATGAAAAGTAAGCAGGTTCTGGGGTTAATTCCTCTCGAAGTACTTGATTATGGAAGAAAACTTTATGAAAGAATGACAGACGGAAAAATGTTCTTCTGGTTACCAGATCTGGAAGATGAAGACTAGATTTCATTAGGGTGACGCTGGCAGTACGAGCATGATTGTTAAGGATGAAGCGGGCTGAGTGGTTTTGGACAGCTTCTAAAGTTTCAATTAATGCTGATTGAGCTGGGTCCCATATGGCAGAAGTGTACTTGAGTTTTTGACGGACTAATGTATGAGATAGCTGTGGCTTAAGGTGCGTTGGGACTTGGCAAAAGTTTCTGCGCAAGTGACCAAGAGAACGGTTAGCGTTGTTAATAATGTAGGTAATGTGAGAATGCCACAATAGATCATTAGTCATGTAAACACCAGGGTATTTGTAAGTACTAACCTGCTCAAATTCAGTTCCATTTAATGTGTACTGTAAGGAGTGGGGTTTGGCGGGTCTCGTAAGGTAGCTGGCTCCCTTCTTTTAATCTATTAAAAGTTAAGCCCTTCTTTTAATCTATTATTTGAAGGAAATGAGGTGTATCTTGAACAAAAGACAGTAGGTTAGATGGTATTTTAGATAAATGATGATTTAGAAATTTTGATAGCGACTCAGTAGGTGTATTTTTATTAGATACTATGGGCCTGCCCAGGATTTGCGCGATAAGTAATTCATCTGTGGAAACCTTACAAATCTTCGAAAGAAGGTAGAAGCGGCCCGCTTGCTTGTTTTTAGGTATCAGGAACCGGTGCTCGGTGTGATTAATTCCCTGGCTAGAAAATCCGTTATCGTATGTTGTATGCTATTACTTTATTCTTGAGTCGGGTCCGAGGCTAATTTTCGATAGTGCGTGTCGTTGCTGTGTTGTCTGATGGCTTCGTTTTTATATTTTTCTATAGGCCAGATTACTATATTACCACCCTTGTCTGCAGGTTTTATAACAGTGTCCTTTCTGTTTGAAAGTTGTTTCAAGACGTCGTGTTCTGCATAAGTTAAGTCCTTCGGCTTTCAGCTCTGTTTAGTTGGGCTCAGAATTTCCCTTGAGACTAGTTTTATGTATTAATTAGGGATGGGCGAATAGTGAATTTGAGGTTCGAAGCGAATCCGAAGCGAATAATGATTTGGTCGAGTAATTTCGAATCGAATAGTTCGAATAGTATTTACCGCATATTATTAAGAAAAATGAGGATTTTTTTCATTACCCTTGCACAATATTCATAAGGATTGGAACTAGGTATGAGTGAATGTCACCTTTTTGGTTTGAAATGAAGTGGAAGCAAGCTTGAATATTATCAAGATTTGATTAGCAGTAGGGTGCAAGTTATAAGTGGTGCAATACGTTACAATTTAAAAATTACTATACTTAGCGCATATAAGCCCTTATAACACGCTTTTAAACTTTAAAAAAATATGTGCATTTAACCTTGAAGTGTGGCTTCGCGGCAGTGCAGATTTCCCCTGGATAGGTTATTTCACGGCACAGCAACCAGACGCTGCAGTGAAACTACCTTTACAGGGGGTTATGTCCGGCCAATGTATACATATATTCGTTCATTTCGAATACTTCGAAAATTTCGAATAATCTAAATTCGTATCGAAGCGAATTCGAATACTGTAATATTCGTTCGAATATTCGAAACGCCTGAATATTCGCCCATCCCTAGTATTAATCTAAGGGGGCTCTTGAATCCATTCGATATGGTACATACACAATGAAAACCAATGAGAGTTAAGCCCTTCTTGTAGGAATTTCTAATCTACCATTAAGTGGCACGTGCTTCCTCTGACAATCATTATTCAGCGAAACGTATACACCCCCCCCTCTTTTTTTTCCTTTTTTTTTCCTTTCCTTCTGATTCACCCAGTTCGTTACGGCGGCCTTTTCCCCCCCACTCCCACTCTCGCAGTTGCCCTCCCCCTTGTGGAGGAGTGGGCACGAAGCATATACACACGAGTGCTAAGGAAATCAGTTCCAGCCTTGAAGAAGACAAGTCCACTTGTCGAAACGTCGGCTCGAGCACCCACCCATTGTTTACGGATTCTTTCATCTATGTTATCCGCTACTGCTATAAGTATGTACACCTCCCCCTTTTCCGGTACTACGATCGCAGCAATAGATGGTGTACTTTTTGTCGCAGTCAAATAGTTCGCTACTGGCTACATCGGGGGAAAGCCATGTTTTCGTAAGTGCCACGTCAGCACAGCATGAGTCAATGACAGATGATAACGCATCTCACTTATTCATTATGCTTCTGACGTTTATTTGTAGGAAGGACACGCTTCCCAAAACAGAGGTCGCAATATTTGATGTTTGTGCTAGGACAAGGAAGGGCCATGACCTGCAGGTGTAGAAGCAGACAAAGAGTCGTTTGCACTTGCTTCTCTGTCAGATTCTAGTTCACAGGTACTATTGGTTGTTCTTGAGTAGACGAGGCACTTTTTGTTTATATATAGTCTGTTATAACGTACTGTAAAACTACTGTTTGCTAGCTTTCCCACATTCAAAAAGCTTTTTGCGCACACTTCTTGTAGTCGTACTAAAGTCCCCCTTAAACGACACACCACAAGCCTTCAGTTTGGCTCTTGCGGCCAAGATGCTCTCACGTAAATTGAAAGATGTGAATACAGTTGTGACAGGTCAGCATCTTCACAGTGCGTACTAGATCTTGGGCAGTTCATATTATATGTTGCAATTGCAATTGACCAATTTTGTGCATTTGTTTGACCAAGGTAAAGGAATGCACTTTGTGTGGACTTACTACTGATAACAGACTGTTATCTACAACAGAGAAAATTTATTTAGGACAGTTGCATCTGAACTTCATTTGGACAAGAAACGGTTGTGCCTTGAAACATTGAAAAGGTCAGATTGAACCAGACCTTGGAAATTGAGGTGCTTGGCCTCGGATTGTTTTCCTTACTGTGCTTGCACATTCAACTGAACACAGCTCATGCCCTTGTCATGGGCAGATTTAGTGACATTTTGAGCAAGTGCACTTTAGGGCACTGAATGTAGCTTTTGGCAGCATGCTGCTACACAAGAAAGAAAAGTATCCTTTAGAATTTGTGTTAACGGCAATGGATGAATCGGTACGTAAAATATATGTTTCTTATTTTAGGCAGTGTTGCGTGAATAATAGTGCGCCATATTTGTAAACAGTATTTAGAATAACACCCCTGTCACACAGGCCAAGTTAAGTGCACTTTGAGGGAGTGCACTTCACTGCCTGTGTCATTTGCACAATGTCACACAGGAACGCTTAGTGACACTCGCTGTAAAGCGCACTTGCCGGCGAGTGCGTTTGGCAAACTCACTTTGCTGCGACGGAGTGTCTTGCCTCGGTTGTAGTGGCTCTAAAATAAGTAAGTTATTATCGGAAGATGAGTTCATAGTATTTCGTAAACTATCGTTTTCGGTATTACAAATATTGTTATATGTTAAAACATACTGTACCACAAGAAACTACTTTGCTATTCTTGCTCTCAGGCAGTTTACAGCCACAGCCACCATGGGCGACCCAGCACGTGCCGTGCAATGGCCACATCCACTGCGTTTTCATCTTAAGGGCTGATTATAGAAAGCTATAACACATTATTACTTAAGAAACATTGCCTGAAATAACAAATATATGTTGTTCTGCTTAAGTACTCATCGCCATTACCATCATTTCCAAAGTACACTTCCCTTTCTCGTGTAGCAGCACCGCCAAAGGGACATTTATGGAGTATGAGTGCACTCGCTCAAAGTGGCACTAAATTTACCTGTGCAATCTGGGCATAAGCTTAAGCGCAAATGAAGTGAATGAGTGCTATGACACCGGCTGCTCAGGTGTAAACAACATGGCCATTACATGGCACAGACAGTGGCATTCCTCTGGAAACCTTAGCTGTAAACAGCATGAGAGCAAGAATACTAAATAATTTTTGTATTTGAGCATGTTCTGTTACATACCAACATTCCCAATAACAAGAATTATTACTTAAAAATACTGGCCACTCTGCTGTTAAATGCGAAGCATTTCTTAGCGAACCTCTGGCACTTTGAGCGTATCTATCTACGTATCTATCTATCTATCTATCTATCTATCTATCTAGCCGCCTACGTCTGGGTGCTCTCATGATCGCCTCCTTAACTTGGTGTAGACCAAAATTTGCATGGGAGGGTAAGAGGATTTGACGAATATGATTGCCGGGTGATGACATGAATAACATTAAAATCCTGCCGCGTACGTCGTCAAACCCTTTCCACTAGACACGTGTGGCACATACCCGTTTACCACGGACCGCGGTGTACGGGTATGCGCCACAGGTGATTGACACTTTATATCTACCCGGGAAGGGTGACAAACAGACATTGGTAACTTAAATGCTAGAGCGTTAAGGAAAACCAACATCGGCAGCGCTGACTCAACGAATGGAAAGAATGAAAATTAGGATCCCAGCAGGAATCGAACCCAAGCATTCAGCGTGGCAATCAGGTATTCTACCACTGAACCACGCCAGGTCTGTAAAGTGGTTTGGAAAAACAGCCTACGCAGGCGTAATAACGGTGCAACGTCAATTGTGGCTGTGGTGCTGGCTATCTAATTTTACAAGAAAGCAATAAACAATGCATGATACTCTTACGATGTGTACTCCTGCGATACAGGCGTGATATCAGATTAACGCATGTAGTTCGAGTGTTGTCTCCGCTTTTATAGCAGTCTAATAAGCTATATGTTTGTATTTCTATTATTCAGCAAGCTATATTGAAGCATTGCTCGACCCCGGAGGAATACATCAACGAACGTTACGTATGATATTCACATCATCGCACCGTAAAGTGCACTTAGACCGCCAGAACGACGCAGTGTCCTCTTCATTTCTTACGAGGCTGAGCAATGGCCTCATGCTGACCGAGGACGATGCCAGATTGACTGACAGCCGCTTGGTAGACTAGGCTACGTAGGCCACTTACGCCCAGCTATAGTCTACGAATACGACAAACACCATCCACTGATGTTGGTCTACGTACCACTATCCAGGCCTACCAGCCTCGACTGCCTATACCTCACCAACGCGAAGGGTGGCTTCAGGTACCAACATGTCGCCGGCTCTGTCGACAGACAATTTGTCGACACAATGACCGAGGCATCCACGAATTCCAACAGCTCTACTGTACCACATACTTCACTACACGTGGACCCCTCGTCATCACGATCACGACCGGATCCTATAACAATTCATGACCAGCTGCTGGTGCTCACTAATCACGGTGATGATGCCCTTGTTCAAGAACTGTCAAGAACTTCTTGTACACATGCACACGGTTTCGTGAAACATGCGTGCGTTTTCGGGACACGTATAAGAACTACATATGAGCTTACCGCTTCTGGTGTTGGTAATACCCACGTTGCCATTGGCAGCGTTACCCAACCGTAAACAACTGGTTATATAACACATATGAGGCTCTTCAACATATATATGTGTGTGCGTATAAAATTTATACATATCTTTAGCATCATTTTATAACGTGTCGCTATGTAAAAAACTTACGCCACAGTCACCTACCCGCCGCATGCTTCGCATAATATCGACTCCCAGGGTACGTGAGATCTGCCGAATTTTTTATTTTTGTTTGAGCCTCTACTACTGAGGCTACAAATTTTGACTCAGTGAGGTGATTTTGCTGAACATGCTCGCTTGCATGACAGCTTGCACAGACGGCATTACTAGCAAAGTGCACTTGCTCAAAATGAAACTAAATTTTCTCTGATGACAAATACGGTACTACACAGAAATGTAGGCAACACTACCTGCAGCTTTGTTTTGAGCAAGTCCAAAATTCTGTTTCCAGTTTCCACAGAATTCTTTCTGTGCGAATGCAAATGAGGTTGCTTTAATGCCTATTTGTGAAGATGGTAACACTTGTTTAATTTCCTCCTTCTTGAAGAGAGAAGATATCAAAATGTGATGGCCACAGCAGATGTAGGGGTTGAGACATCAAGTTTGTGGTGCACAACCACATACTGCAGATACCAGCTGACTTTATTTCGCTTCATTGACCCTTAAGGCCAGGTTAGATGTGGCAATCTTTTTGACAAAGCTCGCGCAGCAGTAAATGTCATGGCAGTGTGATGTCCAATGTGCTTGAAGGAGATACATGGAATGAATGTGTGGCAGGCACCACCTCCGTATGGCCAGACAAGCTGAACATGCGTTGGTCAACATGATTAGAGATTATTGTTCTTTTGTTTTACATTAAAAAAATGCAGAGGAGGAATCTTAAAAATTTTGTGTGAAAGTTACTTTAATTACTTTTAAGAATGCCTCAGTAGCCTTGTGCGTATATTTGGTGCAGAGTGCTCTTAGGAAATGAGTGGTATGGCCATGCTGTGCAAAATGGCAGGCGGTTCCTGTCATAGGAGACAAATGTGAACAGAATCATCCCACCTCATGTTGGCCATTTCCTGCTGGCCACTTCTGGCGGCATCAGACACGTGTGTCAGATGTTTGGAGGGTTCAGATTGGTAGCGGCGGGTACTGACGTCGAGTGTGCATTGTCGGTCAAAGATCCCCACCATGGCGGTGTAAAATCACTCCATGTATCCCAGCCTTGACACTGCCTGACTCTCCTGAAGCAACTTGTACAAAAATAATATTGCTGACCCATCGTGCCACCCACAGAAATGTCACCTAAGCACACAGATCAGGTGGCACTTGTCTTGGCAGCAGAGCGATGGCAAGCAAGCATGGCAGGTCTATCCATAGTTTACAGATGAAGATATTTGTACACTGCCAATGAACTTAGACAAAAGCAATGAAAAGCACTGACAAAGTAGGAGATTCTCTGTACGTCTGCTGATCCAACATGCAAAGACAAAATAAGAAAACCTTTCACAGGACAACGATTGGCCAGACAAAAAGAAACATACAGCTTGTCAAAAGGTTCAAATTTGGTTACCATTTTTCAGGGTTTACATTCACAAAAAAAATTGGCAGCTTCCCTGTGTTGACTTGCTTTCAGAGATCACCATAGTCCTGTGTAGCTCAGGGAAAATGTCAAAATTTACTATTCAGTTATTGTTGGGAAGTAGTAGAGATAACTGTTATTCACCTAGAAGGAATGTCAAATTATTTTCTGGGACCTTTTATAGAATACATAAGCTGCCCACCAAAGGTCACATGCAGTAGCATGTGACCTTTGGTGGGCAGCTTATGTATTGGTGGGCAGCTTGATTCATTAGGTTGGGTCTAACAAGGAAACGAGCCCTTGATCCATTCCCCTTCTTTCATTCTTAAAAACATAATCATTCTGTTAAACAGTGCAGACACACATAAGAGTAGCAGCTAAAGAGGGGTTTAGTATAATAGTATAGAGAAAAATTTCTTAATGCTCATATCCTTCATCAGTTTACAGTGCGTGGTTTATGTTGAGCTGTGCGTGACACATTGCTCTATGCTGCTGGGGACGCTATGACTTCAGTAATAGTGACACTTTACATGAACTCTGGAACGTCACTTATGGCGCAGTTAAAACAGAGTTCTAGAAACGCACTAAGCTAGTGCTCTCAGAGTGCTTAGAAACACTCTTGCCTTCAACAGGGGATTGAACGCAAAATCTGGTGGAGTTACTATCATGGTGACTCCTGTAGCTTTTGTCATTTGGTTGTTTTCTGTCATGGCCACAGCACCTTGGTGCCTGTGCATCGTTTGCTTGCTGGAGAAGCTGACATGTTTCCTCTTCTGTCCTTCAGTTGCTCTGGTGAGCAGCTGCACGTTTGACTCATGCATGCTTCTTTTGACTCTGATCAAGAGCTGGTTCCACAATGTTGCAACCCAAGTTATAGCACAGTTAGAATGTGTAGTTATCAGACACTTCCACAAACACGAGTACATTTGACAGAAGAGAAAGAAGACGTAGTAATGTTTTAATAAACTTTTCTTTTATTCTCATAGATTTGCACACAGTGAAAACTTTAGCTAAACAGCAGAAATATCAATCTCTTAGAATTTGTTGTGTATGTAAATGAGACAGGCTAATGGGGATCATTGAGAAAAGCCGTCGTTCTGCAGTAGATATAAAATTGACTGACGAAACTAATGATTTCCAAAGCAACGCACAGGCTAAATAACCTAGTGGCAAGCTGTGGATATATTTGGCTTTCTTGGGTTCTCAAGCACCCAGAGCTATGGTAACCGAAAAGTTTTACATTCAGCCTACATCAGGACATAGTGGATGTTCATCAGCGCTTTTAATTTAACTTAAAAAAAGGTGGAAAACTTGTACCAGGGTTCAGCTGCATAGTCAATTGAATAGTATAGTACATGCGAGGATTGTAATGCGTAGTCGCGAGCCAAAGTTTGGGGACCATGGCACCAGCAAGAAATAACAATTTCCTCAAGCACAGCTACGCAGCGTAGAATTGCTTGAATGCATTGCATTGGTCGAACATGCGCACTTGGGCTTCGCCACTCGATTTCAACTGACATACTCGGAGTGCAAACAAAATAAATTACTTGCGCCACCAACTGGTCTCCAACTTTTGCTCGTGGGGACTATATGTACTACAGAAAATTTTAGTTTATACTGTTAGCAAACGCACGCACACAACATTAATATTCCATCTAGCGAACGGTCATATATGTCAGCAATGGTGCAATGCACGAGACAGGCGCCTACTTATGCGTGCATTCGAAGCCGTGTGAGTCGCTCGCGTAGCTGTGTGTGCGTCGTGCACACAATTGGGTCTGTAAGCTGTAAGCGCTCGTTCTTGCGCCAGCGCTCGACCTTCTCTTTGCTCTGCCTTCGTCGTTTCGTGCTGCACTCAACATGTAACCGTACCAACTAGCCCAAATATCGATCCCGTTGCATCGAAACCAGTACCCCGTCACCAATCATGACTCGCGGATGTGGGTGGAGGGGAGCCGCCGAACCAATCCGCATGCCAGTCCAATGCGTGCGTCTTATGCCGAGATATGCACGTTCGCTCCAAAAACTTGGTGCGCATATCGTAGAGTGGATTGCCAAGTGAGGTGCAGGGAATATATGGCGCACTTAGGGACACACGTGCGCTAAGGGAACTTCAGGGATATCTACGACGAACAGGGATCGACGGCGCACAGCGTGATCTCTGCGTTCGTGCCATTTAAACGCTGTTGTAGTAGCATAGGGCATATACGATACGTAACTAACGAAGAAATAGATGTTTTACACATGCATGGTTTAAAAATCGTCAAAATACTTGGTTGAGTAGATAAATAAGCGCGTAATTAAGGAAGAAAGGCGGAGTTGGAAACGGCTAGATTCAATAATCATGCCCTCGGACACTGCAAAAATGAGGACACGTAATTAAGAAACGTAAGCCATATCGGAAATACGGCCTCTCGACGATGAATAAAGCGTGGGCGCAAACAGTCGACGGAAGGTTGTTGGGAGCGTACGTCATATTAGGTAAGAAAAGGCCATACTCGAAGAATATGCTGCCGCAGTCATTCTCCTTAGTACATGCCTCGTATAGTTTCCCGATTTCGACTATACAACTGGTTAACTTGATGAACATGATTCTACGCCCGTGAAAGCCAATTGGTACGTTTACAACATATATGTATATGGAATCGGAAACGCTTGAGTTCCATGATTGTAAATGACAGCTCGACAGTAAAACGTTTGATTATGTGAGACAATCGCGCAATCTTTCGGTTGGTTAATTGTTAAGCCTGTGAAATATATGCATGCAACACACACTGGGAGGGATCGGCTATGAACTGCGTCCATCGCGTAGAATTCACAGTTCCCTCTTTATATATTCTGTACATGCACAAAGGCCCAGAAAAAGTGCATATCGGTTAACAAAAGCGAAAATGCGAATGAAAGCGATTCTCCTGAACAAACGAACTACCGGGGCTCATTTGAAAATCCCGCGTCTCCAACCTCCAAGACAGTAGCCCCGAAAAGGGGGGGGGGAGAGAGGCTGCATGAAGAGGACCTTCAGACCCCTAAACCCCCCCCCCCCTTTTGGCGCTCCCCTGTTTCGAGGCACCACAAATTCGTCTAGCTCTAAATAAAAATTTATCACCAGTTTCATGAATATGTACTAATTGTACACTCGACTGATTACTATCTTTTTTGAAGTCGCGGATGCGTTAACGCGCTGCGCACAAGCTCAGCCCTGAATGCAGTAGCTGTGCTCACTTGAGATTTTCCCCGCAACCGTTCCCACGCACTTAGCAATAAAGCTTACAGCGTACAGATCAGTTTCATATATGGCGAAATCGTGGGTCAAGGACGCAATCAGCACACCGCAGCGTCAAGGGCACCCACCGGTGGTCAAATGCAAGATTCGCGGGGTCACTGAATCGACTGCCTGCCATTCCTGAAAGGATGCTAGCGAGGCGGAGGGCGCCCCCGATTAACTAGGCGACAGCAGCTTATAATTCGGTCCGTAAGGGCCGATAGGTCACGAAAAGCCTCGGTGTTCATCTGAGTCTTTTGCAGGACGTTGGTAACCTCTGCCATTTTGTTCTCCAATATCCCGCTGACACCCGTTGTTTGACTAGGTGTATGGAGAAGTAGCGAAACAAAATCGCATCTGCAATGAAAAAAAATTAAGGCAGCTTCGCACTAGTGGTGCCAAGCCTGAAGGAAGTGCAGAGCTGGGAGGCCTTCCTCGTTTCTCCTTATTTTTTCTTTCTATCTCTTTTTTCTATCTCCTTTTTGTCTCTGTTTCTTTCTATTTATTCCTTTTCTCTCTATTTCTTTCTCGCTCCTTCTATCTTTTTTCCTCTTTCTTCCCTTTCTTTCCCTCTCTCGCTCTTATTCTTTTTCTTCCCTTTCTCTCTCTGTCGTGCTGTCTGTTTCTTTGTCTCTTTTTTCTCTGTTTCTATCTCTTTCTCTCTCTGTCTATTTCTTTCTCGGTCTTTCTATCTTTTTTCTATTTCTTCCCTTAAATTTCCGTAGCACAGTGTGCTGACGGCCCTGTAGTAGGGGGCCGTCTGCACAACCAGCATACACATAGTGAAATAAATAATGCACATTGTATACACTTTTTTGTTTGGGTATACGTGTTGTGCAGACGGCCCTATAGCACAATGTGCCAACGATACCACAAGCTGCTCTCGGGCTTCCATACTTCCCATTGGGCCCGCCAAGCAAGATCACATTGTAACGCGAATTCATTACTCGTCGCCCTGACATCAACGCGACAAGACTTTCGAGCACTCACGAGCAACTGAAATACATTTCCCATCTTGCCGCCGCCTGTGACGACTTTCAGCTGCAAAGGCGACAACGCGCTTTGCGGCGAAGTGACAGTGACAAGAACTTTATTTAATAGTCCTGAGGAAAATGATGAAGGGAGGGAAAAGGATGAAGGCGGTGGCTCCACCCAGGACGGAACCGGGAGGCGGGGACTCTCGGCGACGGCCCGGGCCCTCTGGACAGCCTGTAGTTGAAGAGTGAACTTCGAAGAGCTTCGTCCCACTTCATCTTATTGGGCAGACCACAGCCTACATTGAATGGGCACAGCCAGAGCATATGATCAAGAGAGCAGGAATCGTGTTCGCATTTAGAGCAGGACAGCGCAAAGTCAGGATCAAGACGATTAAGTGCTCTGTGGGTGAGATACGTTCACGTCTGCAATAACCTGAGCGTGACCGACCGAGCCCTATTCAACTTGGGACTAGGGGAAGGGCAGGTCCTTCTGCTTAACCTGAAATGCGAGGTAATCTTGCGGAGAAGTGGCAACAAAAAGAAATGCAGGGCGCATTCGGAGGGCCAAGTTCAAAAAAATTTATTTTATTCTTTAAAACAAAAAATTATGTGATTAGAATTTCTTCATTACTTAACGATGAAGTCTTCTATAAAACGCCACATGATGAGGATTTTTTCTTGGACCGCATATATATATATATATATATATATATATATATATATATATATATATATAATTGCAGGGACTTCTTGGACGCCTGAAATAACATGAATAAAAAAGAAGACACACGTCGAAAAACGCAAAACGAATTTTCTCATATTAGTAAACTACTCTTTCACGATACCAGAAACACCGCGCATGCTGCGAGAAGACGATTAGGAAGCGAGAAATCGCACAAAAAGAAAATGGGAGTGGCGATATATATATACATATATATATATAGGAAAGAAGTGTTAATTTCAAGGGCTCGTTTTCTTTGTTATACACAATATTAATGAGAACTAACAGACAATAATGCCAAGGAAAGTATAGGGGATGTTTTTAGTAATAAATATAAGGTAATTGGGAAGAAATAAAAGTGGACGAAAAGTTAGCTTGCCGCGGGCAGGGACCGAACCTGCGACCTTCGAATAACGCGTCCGATGCTCTACCAACTGAGCTACCGCGGCGGCCAACCCCCTGTCCACTTTATAGGGTATATGTGTGCAAAAAAAGAAAGGGTGACCTTATTTTTAGGTCTGGCGGTCCCATGCCGCCAATTTCCCACAGGGTGGGTGCCCTCCCAAGCGACTTCGTTCTGCCGAGCACCAGGCCGGAAGTGCGCTTGTCCCTATTTTACCGGTAGGTACCCGGCGGCAGCAATTCTCTGCCTTCCACAGCAGAGGCGGATGCTCAACTATTTCACCAAGGCTGCGGTGGTTTAAGGTGCGCCCAGGGGTCTTTGCAGAACCTTATGGGGCCACCTTTCGAGATGAGTACCCATTAAGAACCGAGCGCCAGGTAGGTGTACTCCTCTACCCCTTTAGAAAAACCGGTGGGTTCCCGGTCGGCACTGGGAATCGAACCCAGTACCTCCCGCATTGGAAGCGGACTCTCAACCATGTAGCTACCGCTGCGGTCAATGGGATATATATATATATATATATATATATATATATATATATATATATATATATATATATATATATATATATATATATATATATATATGCACGTCCGTGCCCTACTTGTCAGGTCCTCGTCGAAACCTTTCGCGTCGTGGCTTCGTGTCCTGCCACTCCACTCCCTTTGCCCCATCCGTTTAAATGCACACATATACCCTATAAAGTGGACGGGGGGATGGCCGCCAGGTTCGGTACCTGCCCGCGGCAAGCTATCTTTTCGTCCACTTTTCTTTCCTCACAATTACCTTACATTTATTACTAAAAACATCCCCTATACTTTACTTGGCATTATTGTCTGTTAGTTCTCATTAATATTGTGTATAACAAAGAAAACGAGCCCTTGAAATTAATACTTCTTTCCTTCATTCATAGCGAGGGTCTCGTTCTGGCAGACTTGATGCTTTCAGGTAGTATGCGAGGGATTATTGGTCAGCTGCCAGCTCGTAATAAGTTCACGTGCTACGTGACGCCAACAGGCAGAAAAAGAGTGTTCCACACTCGCCGTAATGGCTACTGGCGGCGCTGACTGACGCTCCCACGTTTAAATGCACACACATACCCTATAAAGTGGACGGGGGGATGGCCGCCGCGGTAGCTCAGTTCATTAGCGCACTCAGGATTTCTCTAAGGGGGGGGGGGGTGGTTGAACTTCTGACAAGATTACAGGAGTGCGGGGGGGGGGGGGGGGCAAGCACATTGCATGATATGACATTTCCTTGCTTCAGCTGGAGTAATGCGACAACAAATAAAATACCAAATAAATAATAATAATAATAATAATAATAATAATAACATGAATTATGATGATGATTATTCAGCGTTTTACAGAAAGGTCTTGAAATAACTTGACAAGGCCAAAAAACCGTTCAGTGGAGCAGTGCACGTGGAAAATAAACTGCAAATTGAACCGACATGTCGGCTGGCTGACGGTCGCGCAATGATGTTAAAACTTTATTATTATGGTAGGTAGCGCATACAAACAGGACGCAAGAAAGGAATATGAAGACACCCAGCGCCGTGTGTGTGTTTTCGTGTGCGTTTCTTGTGTCCCGTGTATTTGCACTACCAGTGTAATAAGAAAATGCCATACGAACAAGCCCGCATGCATGGCAACTTTAACTCTTAAAAAACGCTGCAGCTGATAATTTCCTACGCTTCCTTGGAGTCTCACCAAACAATAAATTTCAAAGCGCACCATAAATATTACTTATAAACTACATAGTATTGATTATAAATAGCATGTACAGTTCAATGCAGCACACGTACAGTACAATTCTCAGCTCACGGATAAACTGCATTAGAGCCGCACTTACTGACTTTCCAGCGTAGATTCCCAGGTCACTCCGGCGCATATAGGTTCGGCGGCTGAACCATCCTTAGTAAAAATTGACTGGTTAATGGACGCATGAGACGACGATATCTGCTGAGTTACCGGTTCCTCTATGGACGTAATCGGGCATTCCGGTGTTGTTGCTGCGTCGCTTGAATATGAACACGAAATCCTTTTTGGGTAGTAGGTGAGGACGTGTTCGACCATAGCCTCGTTCGACTGGCGCTTCGAGAGAGGGCTTCAGATTCACGCAGCAAACACAGCAACAAGTTCTAGCAAGCAAACTGAACGTGCACGCATGTGTTCACATCAAACTTTGTAGTTTCCGTCCGATGTACATGCAAAAAAGAAGTGGTAAAAAGAGAGGGCGAGAGACGTTTACTGAGAAAAAGAAAACGTGCCGCCCCAACAGACCTTCTGCACTTTCCCAAGGTTCTTTTTTTCTTAGCAGACGTCGTTAAAAACATTTACTTCTTCTGCCACGGCTTCTTGCTCCTCCCATCTTTGTGACGGCCAGACTCCGCATGGCATGCCACGGCCGGCGCGCGCCTCCAGACCGGCCGTGGGTGCGTGCGATGCTGCGACAATGGCTGGCGACGCACACACTAGTTGCTCCAAGTCTTGCTCAGAAACAGCCTCCGTGGGTTCGCGGTCGATTTGATGAACGAGCCGCTTGCGAGGTGGCCTTTCTTCTCGCCGCACTAACACGTCTCGTTCGTCCGCTGTCAACGAGGTTCAGAAAAAAAAAATGCGCGACAACTCCGTTGCAGCCATTAAGCGACAGACGGTACCATTCACCAGCAGCTCCGAAGAAAATAGAAAACACGTGCGTCGAAGCTTGGCGGATGGATCAGATGCCGCCGACGCCTTCTTATCTTCAAAATTTGAGTGAGCATTGTCCCGAAACCATACGGTTCCCTCTTCGGAGTTTGAGGAAGGGAAACACATGAATAGGGCTTCTTTTCTTGTTCGGCGGGTATGGAAGGGTGCTTCAGGCGGCGGCGGTGCTTGTCGGCAAAAGAACAGAGCAGTGCCACGGGAGATCGAGCGGCCGTGGCAGTGCAAGGGCTTGATCGGAAGGCATGAGTTGAACAGTGAAGGGGGTGGGGAGCTTTTTAGACGGACGCGTCGAAGTGGGTACGCAGATGCCTCTCTCTTTTTTTCTTTCTTTTTTTTGTGTGCTGTACACAAGGGCTAGGTTGCATTGAGCGCGGTTCACTCTGTTTGGGTCGTTAACATATGTCAGGATTCATTTCCGGTAGTTGGTTTCAACTGCGAAAACTGTTGTTTCAGGAAAATTGATTCGGCGGTCCGCGTCCTCGGAATCTTCGGCTATGAGTTGCGATCTCTTGCAAAATTGGTTCCCGCCTTTCTTTCAGGTTCTCGGTTCAGCTGGTGTCTTGAATTTTCTCTTTCGGTGGCCGGTCATTGGGAGCGATGGTTTCGATCACTACTCGGATAGTAGAGACTGATGCATTTCTGTGGTGGTGTTGATTGGAAAAGAGGGGGGGGGGGGGGTGTTGCTGGATTTATCAGCTTGCGTCGTGTTTTTGGAAGTGAACTGCTTTCTGAATAAATGACTTTCCGTAGCTGTTCTTGGTGAGTTTCTTGAATATATCATCTGTTTTTCTTTTGTTTTTTCACGTTGTGCGCTGCAGTATGTTCCGGCTCTTCGTATTAATGTCTAAGACTAATATATTCCGCTTTTTGGGGGGGTCTGAAGAAAACCGAAGATATCGACTTGTGTAGGTGTTTTTGCAGAGTTTTATTTTCAGGCTACGAGAACATCCAAACACGGCCGAGAGTCTTATGTTTTAAGGGCGAATTGAATTCTCGTTCAATGAAATTTATATGAGAGAGAAAAATTATGACGTAGGATCTCTTGGCGATCGAAAAACAGTCGTTTAGACGTATCTGAGAAATATTTTTGGTTGCGGCTGGAGTGAAATGAGAGCTCGTCCTTCGATGTGTTCCATTCTTATATTTGCCGTGGCATATGCTCTATTGTAGTAATCAAAGGGTCAAGAAAATAAAAAAGGGGCCAGACTGACAACCCGTGAAAGCATATTTTTTCTTGGAAAGCTGCGCCCCGCTACGGTGGTCTAGTGATAAGTTATGGCGCTCGACTGCTGACCCGAAGGTCGCGGGATCGAATCCCGGCCGCGGCAGCTGCATTTTCGATGGAGGCGAAAATATGATTGAGGCCCGTGTATTTAGATTTAGGTGCACGTTAAAAAACCCCAGGGGTTCACAATTTCAGGAGCCCTTCACTACGGCGTCTCTCATAATCATATCGTGGTTTTGGGACGTTAAACCCCAGATATTATTATTGGAAAGCTGCTTCCCGGGAAATTTAGGAACGCAGAGCCATAGGGCACGCCATAGAGCACTCCTCAATTCAGGAGTAGATGAGTGAATACAACACATTTCTAGAGCCAGTCCGGAAAAGTCGACCTCAGGACACCTTTGGATATGAACCTTGGACTACCGGTGAGAAGGACAGCGGGGCAGTTATGGGGGGGGGGGGGGGGGTTGGTCGGCCTCAGGGGGGGGGTTACAACCCCCGAAACCCCCCCCCCCCGTCGGTGCGCCACTGGCTCAGTTGGTAGAGCATCGGACGCGTTATTCGAAGGTCGCAGGTTCGGTCCCTGCCCGCGGCAAGCTATCTTTTCGTCCACTTTTCTTTCTTCACATTTACCTTATATTTATTACTAAAAACATCCCCTATACTTTACTTGGCATTATTGTCTGTTAGTTCTCATTAATATTGTGTATAACAAAGAAAACGAGCCCTTGAAATTAACACTTCTTTCCTTCATTCATAGCGAGGGTCTCGTTCTGGCAGACTTGATGCTTTCAGGTAGTATGCGAGGGATTATTGGTCAGCTGCCAGCTCGTAATAACTTCACGTGCTACGTGACGCCAACAGGCAGAAAAAGAGTGTTCCACACACGCCGTAATGCTACTGGCGGCGCTGACTGACGCTCCCACGTTTGAATGCACACATATACCCCATAAAGTGGACGGGGGGATGGCCGCCGCGGTAGCTCAGTTGGTAGAGCATCGGACGCGTTGTTCGGTCCCTGCCCGCGGCAAGCTATCTTTTCGTCCACTTTTCTTTCTTCACAATTACCTTATATTTATTACGAAAAACACCCCCTTACTTTCCTTGGCATTATTGTCTGTTAGTTCTCATATATATATATATATATATATATATATATATATATATATATATATATATATATATATATATATATATATATATATATATATATATATACGGTAGAAAAACAGGTCGACAAACGTGCGAAACACAAGTTTTACTAACGTTTCGGCAGGAGGGCCTGCCTTCGTCAGAGTGAATGGTTACAGATGCCACGCAGGGCACATGTATAAGCCGCTTATTTGCGTATCACACGGCTAAGTCGTTATCAGTCGTTTTAGTTTAAGAAACAAGATTATACATCACCAAAGGCACGTGGCTTTAGAGTACATACAACTGAACGCGCGTATCATTATACAATAGTGAATTGGCACGTATTAGATACCTTAGAACTTGTGTGCAATTAACTAGGTCTACAAGATAAACTGCGCACGCAGTCGCTCACTTGACCATAAATGCAGCGGGATAATCGCAGCCGAAAGACATTCAGCAGGCCTTTAAAAAAGAAAAAAAAGTTAGAGAGATAAAAAGAAAATCAAAAAGCACGCAAAGCGAAATGGATACGAGTAAAATCATGAAGCGATAAAGGCCACGGACATCATGTACGTAATAACTGACAAAAGGTCAAGATCATGCAAAAAATAGACGCTAGCCAGTAACACAAAACGGCGATTTACTAAGGCAACATGGAAGTAAGCGTACCCGGACTCTGGTTCATGCCGTCAGAAAGTGTTTTGAATTTATGAATTAGGAATGACTCTTTCACTTCACGTTCATGGTGTGATTTAAAACTCGATTCCAGTATTGTAGCCATAATGTTACTGAAAGAATGACCTGTCTCAGTGACATGCCTTGAAATTGGTAAGTTAGGAAGGGCATGCACATGAGCTTTATGATTATTGAAACGATATCGAAAAGCAGTTTCGGTTTGACCTATGTATTGTACATGACAGATTGAGCATTCTAGCAAATATACGACATTTGCAGTATCACAAGTAAAATTGCCCTTAATCTTGAATTTGAAGTTAGTCGCAGTACTGACTGCCAGTGTTGTCGTGGTCATGTGCGCACACACTTTACAGCGGGGTTTTTTACAAGGATGGCAACCAACCGTTTGGATGTTATTGTTCTGTTTGGTTTTGGAGGAAGTTAACAAATCCCGCAAATTTTTGCCTCGTCTGTAGACAACACGCGGTGGTTCTGGAAACGCTTTTGTAAGGCGTTCGCTCTGCATAAGTATGTTGTGGTGTTTACGTAAAATAAATGCGACGTTAGGCGCCGATGCGTTGTGGGTTAAAACCAAGTTAACCTGTGAATGACTTTTTGGATTTTCTTTGGTGACGCAGAGTGCTGCACGGTCTTGTGCGTCGGCGCGCCTCACTGCGTCATCGACTAACTTGGCCGGATATTTTTGTTTAAGAAGTGCAGTGCGTAGTTGGTTACAGTTGTTATCGAAGTCAGATTGCTCAGAGCAAATTCGCTTAAAGCGTAAGGCCTGGCTGTAAGGTATGCTGGATTTGCAATGTTTTTTGTGGCTACTTTGAAAATGTAAATACCTCTGTCTGTCAGTCGGCTTGCGGTACAGCTTAGTGGTTAATTTCGCATTCTTCAGACATACTGTGACATCGAGAAAGTTAATGGTCTCTGGTGAATATGTGTGCGAAAAGGATATGGAAGAGTGAGCATTATTAAAGTCCGAAATAAAAGACAACAGTTCCGCCTCTCCATGTGACCATATCATGAATATATCATCAATAAATCTTTTATAGTAAAAAGGTTTCAGCGAACGACCCGACAAGAACTTGTTCTCAAGAGATCCCATAAATATATTCGCGTAGCTTGGCCCGATCTTAGTACCCATAGACGTACCGCTTACTTGAACATAATGCACTCCATTGAATTCAAAGTTGTTGTACTGAAGAATCATTTCAAGTAATATGGCTATAGTCGAGCTATCAATGGACTTGTTTTACGTTAGTAAAACTTGTGTTTCGCACGTTTGTCGACCTGTTTTTCTACCGCATTTTCCACCGGATCCATAGAATTTCGCCCCACCATATATATATATATATGCCCGTCCGTGCCCTACTTGTCAGGTCCTCGTCAAAACCTTTCGCGTCGTGGCTTCGTGTCCTGCCACTCCACTCCCTTTGCCCCATCCCAACTAGAGAGGCTTGGGAGGAGTACCTGCTCGGCTGCTCTACCTTGGATGAGCAACGCTCCTTGGTGGCGCGCGCCCGGGCAGCGGCCGTCTACGATGGCGTCCCGGACTAGGTACTGCCACTTAGGCACGCAGCAACTCCTCCTTAATTTCTTAAATAAAATGTTTATGACCACCACCATCGAGTCTTGCTTCACCTTCAAGTCGTCTTAACGATAGTGTAAGAGACCCATGCAATTTTCGCTTCACGGTGGCTCACCGTGTTTTTTTTTTTTAAAGTAACGCTCACGGTCACTTCGTGATGAGTTACTTAGTAAGTTTCCAAGGGGACCATTTTGGGGCTCTAGTAGTTTCAAACGGCACGGAATGCATATCTGTATGCGACAGAAGCCATAAAGACGCCGAAAGAATAGCTGAAGTTAGTGCTTGTGCAATTTGATGAAATGAATAATTTAGATAACCTTTGCCTAGAATATTGGTTGCATCATCAAAAATATCTCAGTATGCCCAAGGAGTTTTCTTGGAATGTACATAAAGAGGAGCGCTTCGTTTCGCAGCATATCGAGGCTCCTCTAGTTCGGCGCGATGCTGCTTTTATTGCTGGAGTTACTATTGGTTTGTCAGGTTTCGCGTAGGTACCATATTGGCGACGACTGAAACGCAGCTTTGTAAGTAATCTGCCTTATAGGCATTCAAAGGGAAGCCGGCATTACGCACCATTTGTTTTGGCTTTTCAGCCTGGCATTGTATAGTCACACGGTTGTGCGATAAAAAGGAGTTTATCGTATCAAAACTGTGGCCACTGCATATCTGGCAAGTTGAAAAATATTACCCTAATAATTGGTAAGTGAAACACCATCAATGCCTTGTGCACATCATTGAAACATGATGCTGCTTTGATTGCTTTATTAACGCTCTTTGCAATAGTGTGTCCGAAAGAAAACGCGCAACGCAAACGAGAGTTGACCATGGCCCGTGGCATGCGGGTATGTGCCACACGTGACTGTTGTGAGTGAAAAAAACTTCATCGGAGGTCAGGCGAGGACGCGAACTCGTCACGCACCCGGCGGGTCCCGTAGGAAAGAGTTTCATCGCGTACGCGCCTGGCATGTCATGTTATTCATGTCAAGACGTGTCATGTTCGCCATGGATGCCTATTCTCCTATGCCAATTTTCTTTTATACCAAGCTAACGAGGCGACCACGAGAGCACCATAGGCGGATAGATAGATAGATAGATAGATAGATAGATAGATAGATAGATAGATAGATAGATAGATAGATAGATAGATAGATAGATAGATAGATAGATAGATAGATAGATAGATAGATAGATAGATAGATAGATAGATAGATAGATAGATAGATTTAAGAGCGAGTGAATGCGAGCCAGTTGGTAAGAATACATGGTTCAAAACAGCGCGAAGAAGACGCGGACAAGAAAGAACACATGACTAGCGCTGCACAGGACAGCGCTAGTCCTGTGTTCTTTCTTGTCCGCGTCTTCTTCGCGCTGTTTTTAACCAGATAGATAGATAGATAGATAGATAGATAGATAGATAGATAGATAGATAGATAGATAGATAGATAGATAGATAGATAGATAGATAGATAGATAGATAGATAGATAGATAGATAGATAGATAGATAGATAGATAGATAGATAGATAGATAGATGCATTCTGCATATCATAGCAATTGTGTTGTCGGTGTTAAAAAAGCCCGACATTTCAGACACAGGTTCATTGTTTTTGCTTTATTTGTGCACAAACATCAATACTCCAAATTCTGCTGTATTATATAAGAACGTTGCGTTTGAACATCGTGACACAAGAAGCTTTAATGTGGGTTTTTATCGCAAAGTATTCACAAAAAGGCGTCAGATATTACGTAAAATGCTAAATGTAATACAAATACAGAATCGCGAAAAATAACCACATAAGCCTGGTGTTGCGATATCTTCCCCCAAGTATATCAGCGACACAGGCAATCGCATATTAAAGAGCTTTGTGCAGTTTTACGGTCATAAAACGAAATTTAATGTCAAGGTGTATGGCAGTGGCAGTGTCACACATAGCAAAATGCCAGAGAAAAAAAGGGGGAAAGTTTCGCGCGTTTCACTCGCTCACTGTAATCTCGCTCCCATCTTATTCAATCTTGCCAAATCCGAGCACAATAAGCAACATTATTACTGCAGCTGGAACCCTAAAGCGTATCCCGGTGGCAGCGCCTAAATGCTTCTTGGCAGTGCAGAGCTCCTGCTCAATGCACAGATCAACCAGAATGCGCATTAGCTCCCACTGCTGGCATTCCCAAGTGGTACGCGCATTCGGCAATGGCAGGGCATTGTCGCTCAGTACGCAGTACACGGCAAACTCCTGCAGCGTCGTTGCGAGACTCTGATGCCGCTTCCCAGTAAGCGCACTTCCAAAGGTCTCGGTGCAAGTCGCCTTCCGCCGGGTTAGGGTGGCTAGCCGGGCGCATGGAATCATGCTGCAGCTCTCATGTGAATCGTAAGGTGGCCGCCAGCATTCAACCGTGGCGGTTAACGAACGCTGACCGTTGCCGGCGTCCTCGAAAGCCCGCTGCAGCTGGCGTTCTCGCAGGTGGAAGAAGACGCTGCGGAAGAGGCGCCGCTCGTCACGGTCCAGGTGGTGTATCGGCAGACGCAGAAGCGAACGCGCGTCTGGACCTGGTTCACTAGCGTAGGACTATGGTGGGCTACCGGTGGAGGCACGAGACTGCAGGCACCAATGCTCACCACTGTTGGCCTCCTGAGCCCGCTGCAGTTGGCGTTCTCGCAGGTGGAAGAAGACGCTGCGGAAGCGGCGCCACTCGTCGTCACGGCCCAGGTCGTGTATCGGCAGACGCAGAAGCGAACGCGCGTCTGGACTTGGTTCACTTGCGTAGAACGCCGGTGCTCTACCGGTGGACGGAC
Organism: Rhipicephalus sanguineus; assembly: GCF_013339695.2. NCBI lineage: Eukaryota > Metazoa > Arthropoda > Arachnida > Ixodida > Ixodidae > Rhipicephalus > Rhipicephalus sanguineus. The sequence continues at coordinate 50,010,573 of NC_051176.1, forward strand.
GGGAATGCAGACGCCAATGTTGACCGTTCGCCTCCTGAACCCGCTGCAGTTGGCCTTCTCGCAGGTGGAAGAAGACGCTGCGGAAGAGGCGCCACTCGTCATGGTCCAGGTGGTGTATCGGCAGACGCAGAAGCGAACGCGCGTCTGGACCTGGTTCACTAGCGTAGGACTATGGTGGGCTACCGGTGGAGGCATGAGACTGCAGGCACCAATGCTGACCTCTGTTGGCCTCCTGAGCCCGCTGCAGTTGGCGTTCTCACAGGTGGAAGAAGACGCTGCGGAAGCGGCGCCACTCGTCGTCACGGCCCAGGTCGTGTATCGGCAGACGCAGAAGCGAACGCGCGTCTGGACTTGGTTCACTTGCGTAGAACGCCGGTGCTCTACCGGTGGACGGACGGGTCTGCAGGCACTAATGTTGACCGTTGTTCGCCTCCTGAACCCGCTGCAGTTGGCGTTCTCGCAGGTGGAAGAAGACGCTGCGGAAGAGGTGGCACTCGTCGTCACGGTCCAGGTCGTGTATCGGCAGACGCTGAAGCGAACGCGCGTTTGGACCTGGTTCACTTGCGTAGAATGCCGGTGCACTACCGGTGGACGGACGGGACTGCAGACACCAATGTTGACCGTTGTTCGCCTCCTGAGTCCGCTGCAGTTGGCGTTCTCGCAGGTGGAAGAAGACGCTGCAGAAGAGGCGGCACTCGTCGTCACGGTCCAGGTCGTGTATCGGCAGACGCAGAAGCGAACGCGCGTCTGGACCTGGTTCACTTGTGTAGGAGGACGGGGCACTACCGGGGAAGGCACGGGACTGCAGACACCGATGCTGACCGCTGTTGGCCTCCTGGGCGTGCTGCAGCTGGTGCTTTCGCAGGTTGAAGAAAACGCTGCGGAAGAGGCGCCACTCGTAGTCTTGATACTGCTCGTCCTGGGGCACCACCTGATCCAGGCACAGCCGCGAAGGCGCGTCTGGATCTTGTGCGCTTGCGTAGGACTGCGGTGCACTACCGTCGGAGGTGCGAGACTGCAGATGGTGCTGCGTGCATTCCCATGTGCAGCATCTGCCAACGATGTATTCGAGACATTTGTCGTCGCTGCCCATCCCAGGCTGGTTCTCGGTGCAGTCTTGCAGCCAGTCGACCATTGCATCGCCTGGGTTTGGAACGAACTGCGTGCCATATGCGCGTGCAGGACAAACGCGCTGCACGACTTCCTTCTCTTCTACTTCTTCCTCGCCTTCACTGGCTCATAGCCGCTATGGTAGAAAGGACACGAGGCGGGCTGTTTTACCATCGCTATTAATATGTGAGTAATCATGATTAAGCTGTGTCGCAAACTTCAGACAGACTTTTTTTAACGGCGGAACTTGTCAAGCTTGTCAAAGCCCCGGTTCGCCTCGACAAGAAACTATCATCATCATGAATGGCCTCTACCTTATATCGCATCTCGCGTCGCCTAGCGCCTGGCACAGCTGTTCCTGGCGCGTGCAACGCAGCAACTCGGCCGGCGCGCGCTCTATTCGTCCTCTCCCACGCTTAAGTTTTCGCAGCGCCGTCGACCGCCCCAGCCAAGAAAGACCGAACCTCCGGTCGCTGAGAGCGATCGCGCTTGCTTGGTTTTCCCATTGCGCGCGCGCAAAACGTGCTCCCCGGGGCTTTTGGTTGGTTGGTAACAACTTTATTGATAGTCCTGCCGAGCTTTCGCCGACCGGGCCTCAGGTCTCCCACGTGGGGACGTCGATGCGTTGCCTCACCGCCGCCTCGCGGGCCAGCTGGACAGCCCGAAGCTGGTCGCTGAGGATGGGGCTGCGCAAGGCAGCGGCCCACCGCAGCGGAAGGGTTCCGGAGTTAGCACCTTTCCGGTTTTTGTAACAGTCCCAGAGCATGCGAGTTAATGTGGCGAGCTTAGTGTGGCGGACCTTGCATATATTTGTCGTGCACTCTAAGCCGCAAAGGACGAAAAAGGGTCTGTGGTTCGTCCTTTTGGGGGGTAACTGCACTGCCACAACCATTACTCCCTAAAGGATGAACGATTCGTCCTTTAGGGAGTAACTGCCAGGGGACGAACTGTTAGTCCTCAGTTGTTTTGAGGGACGAAATGTCGGGGTGTAAAAGTTACCCCTTTAGGGAGTAACTGATTTATTGCATAGTAGCTGCGTAGGGACGAACTGTTACCCCTGATGGGACTAACAGTTGCTCCTTCTGGATAAAAAAAATCAATTTATTACAGTTTCTGGTTGAATTACCGAGAATTTGGAGGTTGATACACGCATTTGACGACATACACAATTAATATACAGAAATAAATTCAGAAGTAAACTACAGAAAATTCACAACAAACACACAGGATTCGAACTCGTGACCACTGGATCAGCAGTCGCGTACGCTAACCACTATACCACATGCCAGTACGCAGCAGAGTGAATATTACCGGGGCTATATATGTACAGGCACCGTCTGGAAGCTGCGCGTTCTGCCATGTTAGACAAAGTAGCAAGATTCCTTATATTAGACTTCAGCCTTCAGTGTTTCGCAAGCAACCATTCGGTGATCACGTTCATGAAATTGTAAAATGCGTTGGATTGGTTTTCCTGCGCGCGTGTTTCGAGCGAATTTGGGCGCTTGATGAATGTATGTATATATAAACGGTCTCATGTATGCTCCCGTCGACGTGCCAAGTTTGCTCGCTTCTCACTGTACAGAACACGGTTGGTTATATCGTTCAGTGAAAATGTCTGTTTAATGACAAAAAAACGAAAACGTCTAAAGAAACAACCAAGTTTATTCAACGACTCGTGTCAATTCTGCAGCATCGTGTGTACACATAAATTGAGCAACTTTGTTGAATGCAGAAGATAGGATGGCTTCTCTGCATTATAGAAGAGACAATGAAAAGTGCAATGTTTTATCCGAATGGATGCTGTCCAGCCGACGTCAGGAAGTGCAACAGCACCATCGACAGCTGCTGAGAGCGTGTTCATAGCAGCAAGATGTTGACTTTTCTCAGGAGGCGCAACGCTCTCATTCATCGATTTCCTGAAAAAGTAATTGCAGAAGCATCAATATTTCCGGCAGAACTGTTCGTGCACTTGCAGTTACGTCACAAGGCGCCTGTTAGAAATGCTGCATGCGTAAAAATTAGACGAAAACTGCTCTTTCACAAAACCTGCCATATAGTGCAATGGAACAGTTCAGAATGTGTTATGAAGTTCGAAAAACCCGTCCTCGGGGGGGGGGGGGGGTTAACGTTTCACGCTTTCACAGCGACACGCTAGTGGGCCCACTTATTCATCAATGAAGCTTGCTCTTCATTTGAGAGATATAAAAATAAATGATTTCTAGCATCGCTACAAACGAGCGAAATCGCCGATGCCGTCGCCGACTGCCCGTGTTAGCGGTGCTAAGCCTTTAGCTAGACATACTATTTTAACAGCCAATCTTCCCAAATGACTTGTTTACATTGCTATGGAAGATATTGTGCGGAGTTTACGTGAATGTTCTTTTAAAAAGTCGCGAATATTTCTGATAAACAACGCTTATTTGGGCAGCACTGAAAACAAACCTATTTTTGAACAGCTGTACTTGCTACAGCTAATGTTGAGCCTTCACCGAGGTTACCATGTTTCGATGGCCCAACCATCATGCTTGTAATTCTATAGCAGGCGGGGCGCACTCGCGACGCTGTATCGCGCGAGCTCATTAATCATGCGTGTTTTGTTCGCGCAGAACGTTAAACAAGCGGTGATCGTTACATATCAACTGCACACAGGTAAAATCACGCGGAGTGATGGCAGCCTTGTTTAGACTCACCTCTCAGGCGATGTCCCAGTCGGCGCGTAGCATTTCGATAGGGTAGCACCTCATTCCAGTAGCAGATCACGTTTACCACAACGCGAAGATGGTTCAGTGCACCACAAGTGACAGCAATCGCAACCACGAAACGAGAACACATCCACAACACACCGCAAAACCACCGAGTCCTAGCTTGCCGTGCATACGACGAGAACACCACGCAGCGCATTGATACAGCTTGGGCGCGAGCACATTTTTTTGTGTGTGTGTGTGAAAGCTTTTTCACATTTGTTTATTATTATGCCATATGAACGATATTACTTTACTTCTGCCGCAGTTGCCGTAGTTGACAAGACCTTTTACACTTAAATAAACTGTTAACAGTTCATTTCTTTAGCGGACTCTTTGAATACGCGCATGCTGACCATTCGTTCGAGGTCGCCACTGCGCCGGAAAGTTCCATGGGAGTAAACGTTGCTCCCTGTGGTCTAACAGTTCCTCCCTCACTTTGCACACGGCACCCTCGTCTTGCAGTTAATCCCTGCGGGGACGAACTACCGGTTGCGGGGACGAAATGCAGCACTTACTCCCATTTCGCACCTTTGCGGCTTAGAGTGTGTATGTACTCGGGTAGAGTCTGTTACACTGCGCGGGTTTGGGGTACGTGCGCGTCTGCTGTTGTCTGAGGGCCGCCGCCCGCGTCCTGTTCAGCTTGTCGCTGGGCGGAGGAAAGGATCGGCGGGCTAGGTAGAAGGCCTTGGTAATTTTGTTATAGCTCGTCAAGCGGTCTTTGGTGTTGCCCCATAGACAACGGTCGCCGGCGCGGTTCGCGAGCTCGCGCGCCTTGGCGTGTGCCGTCTCGTTTAGGTTGCGTTGGTTTTCCGAAAACTCTCCCATGTGAGCCCGAAATCACATGAGTCTGGTTTGAAATTCTACCGCCCGTTGGACTTGGCTATTGCGCAGGATTCGGGCCGCTCGTCGCGAGAGTCATCCTTTGGCGAAGTTTCTGACCGCTTGGCTCGAGTCGCAGATGACCGTCGAGCACGTCGGATCCGTGAGTGCGAGCGCCACGGCCACTTCCTCCGCTCCTTGTGCGTGCTCGCACGGTATACTAGCCGATATTCTCGTTTGGCCTTTCCAATCGACGACCGCGACCGCGAATCGTGAGCGTTCTGCGTATTCAGCGGCGTCAACGAACCGCGTCCCCATTTCGCCTCCGTAAGTGTGGAGGAGAGCTCTGGCCCTGGCCACTCTTCTGCCTCGGTAGTGTTCCGGGTGAACGTTCCGTGGAATCGGGTCAACCCTTAGCGTTTGTCGGATCGTGTCTGGAACGGCGACTTTCTGGCCTTGTGTGTGGTAACGGATGCCGAGACTTAACATGATCTGGCGTCCCGCTCTCGTGCCCGATAGTCTTTCTAGTTGAAAAGTGCGCTGCGCCTCGGCGATTTCGCTTAGCACGTTGTGAAGCCCAAGTTGAAGCAACAGGTGCGTGCTGGTAGACTCGGGTAGCCCCAGAGCTATCTTGTACACCCTGCGGATGAGGACGTTGATCTTGGCTTCTGCCTTGTACCAGTTGTGGTACCCATTCACGCCGCTTCAGCGTGTAAGAGCTCGTCTGGGCACTACTGCGTCGTCTTTGGATGCCAAAACAAGCAGCGCAACAGGAGGATCTTAGCGCTGTCTACGACGATCATGACGCGCCACGGGAATAGTGCCGTTGCGGTATTTTCAGCTTTGCCGCGAGTGGATACTACTGTGATTGAAGCAGAAAAACTAGGAGCCGAATGAAAATTCGCGAGTAAGTACACTAACTGCGTATATTCTGTAGCGTGATGCCCACCCATTTCATTTTACGGACCTAATTTGAGTGACACGCAGCTGGGTTGAAGGCGGGCGCGAGCTTTGTGTGGAGGTGCACTTCATACCTTTGAGCGTTTCCTTTGACGAAAATGTAGTGCAATGTAGTGCACTACAGGTAGTGCGCAGGTAGTGCACAAGCAATCGGCATGCTTTGCCACTTTCAACGTAGTATTAAGCTTTAGTGCTTTTGATGGCATCCACGCCTTCAAGATTTCGTCTTCGAAAGGTAGTAAATGGTACGGTGTTCCTGAACAGCTGGCCACAATTTCGTGCTTTCATTTCAGTGTTTTATGCCCACAAATTTATTTGGACACGAGTCATTCAGCTGCACATAATACATATATTGCCACGTAAGTAAACAGTACTCGCGCCATTGTCCTTTACGTCGTAGGCGTTGCGATAGCTCAAGCAGCTAAATTTTTAGCCTATTTACACAGCACACATTTAATGAAAGACAGCTGGATTCCGCCCATTTCAATATCGACTTAACTAAGAGTAGCACAGTTTCGCTTGTAAAGCATCATCGTTACAAGATTAAAATCGCGTAGATAGCTTCGAAAATGGATCGATGAACTATACTGCAAGGGATACTCTCTGATAGCACGCTTTTGTGAGCAAGACGCATTATTGTAAGAGCGCTCGTGAAACAAAAATTACATTTCGCGAAGCTACCCGTAAAGCATACTCTAATTATTACTCGATTCATGTTGAAATGACGAGTTTTCACAAAACTTTGTGCACAACTTGTAGCATGGGGCAACAAAACATCGTTTCACTCTTTCCTGAGATGCACTGCAATTACGATTCACGCGTACTACAGCGAGGACGTTTTTTTTACAAATGTAACAGCGTACGTACCTGATGAGATTGCTTCCGCAGCCTGCTCAGCACGTACTGTATACATTGTGAACTTGCATGAGCAAGGTGTTCTTGATGTTCTAATAAAAACAGCGAAAATGTCCCGGCTAGAAAAGACGCGAAACACGCTCTCCGACGGGCTGAGTTTCGGGAGTTTCGCGTTTGATATGTGTACCGTCTGCTGGCATGGCAGCCCGGGCATGTTGTTTCGTTGCGTGTGCGATAGATGGCGCAACGCGCGACGCAAATATGGCGCTGCGCATGGAATTCGCTGTGTTCTGGTCTATTTACCAGCATGCAAAGTCAGGATTTGCCTACAAAGCAGGATGCCTAAAGTTTCTCCATTTCGGCCGAAAAGTTCCACCCTCTCTGTATATAAGCATGCAATACTAAATTCTAGTTGCTTTCTCAATCTGCTTCATATTTTACATTGGGATATAATATCTGTAGCCTTTATGTCTCGCGCAAATTTCGATAAAATGGAGTTCATCGGATCAAAACCGTGGCCCCTGCATATCTAGCAAGTTGACAAATATTACCCTAATAATTGGTAAGTGGAACACCATCATTGTCTTATGCACATCATTAAAACATGGTGATGCTTTGATTGCTTTATTGACGCTCTTTACAATAGTGAATCCGAAAGAAAGTGTGTAACGCAAATGAGAGTTGACCGTGGGCCGTGGTATGCGGGTATGTGTCGCACGTGACTTTTAGTAAGTGAAAAAACTTCAGCGGAGGTCTGGGGAGGACGCGAACTCGTCGTGTACCCGGTTGGTCCCGTGGGAAAGAGTTTCAGTACGTGCGCGCCTGTCGTGTCATGTTAAATGCGAAGCATTTCTTAGCAAACCCAAGGCACTTTGAGCGTACCCATCCATCCATCCATCCATCCATCCATCCATCCATCCATCCATCCATCCATCCATCCATCCATCCATCCATCCATCCATCCATCCATCCATCCATCCAGCCAGCCAGCCAGCCAGCCAGCCAGCCAGCCACGTCTGCGTCTGGGTGCTTTCGTGATCGCCTCCTTAACTTAGTGTAGACAATAAAATTACGCCATCTCCCGCTATGTAATGTCCCTTATGTAATGACCCCTTATGTAATGACCCCACTCGGGGCCTTTAAGGAAATAAAGTGAAAGTGAAAGTGAAAGTGAAAGGGGACCATGAGGCGATGCGAAGCCGGAGCACTTGCACGATCGCGTTCCGCTGGCGTTCGTTGGGCATGCTACCGACCTCGGGCATGCTATCAACCTCGCGTCGTGGAACGCGAAGAGGAACACTACGCGCGTCGTGTCTTCCCTCTAGCCTAGCCGTTAATTCTCACAGGGCGAGCGGGGAACGCGGTCGACAGGCGCGCGAGAGGGAGGCAGCGTAGGAGAGGAGAGAGAGGGGGAGGGGACGCGCATGCGCTGGCGCTCGTCGCGGCGCTGCGCAGGAGAGAATTTCGGCATGTCGAGCCCGCATTTCTGAGGAGTCAACCGAAGCAAGCGCTGGACTGAACGCGCGCAGCGCTCTACCACTTGAAGAAGAGGAGACTAGAGGAGGAGAGTAGCGCATGCGCTGCGAGAGCGGAAGCGAGAACGCAGGAGAAGCGCAAGCAGGTGCTGGTAGAGAAGTGGAGAGAGTAACGCGCAGCTCTTGGAGAGAGGGAAGGAGGAGAGTTGCGCATGCGTAGTGTGGGTGCGGACAACCAGGCCGCGGGACATACCCCCGAGCAAGAGATGCTTCGCATCTAAAATTGGCATGGGAGGGTAAGAAGATTTGACGAATATGACTATCTGGTCATGACATGAATAAGGTGAAGATCCTGTCGCGTACGTCGTCAAACTCATTCCTCCAGTCACGTGTGGCACATACCCGTATACCACGGGCCTTTGTATATGGGTTAGTTAGTTAGTTAAAAGACTTTATTTGTTTATCCGGCGGACGACTATCCTAGCCCCGCGAGGGGAGGTATGCGCCAGAGGTTACTGACAGTTTATATCTACCCAGGAACGGCGAGAACAGACATTGGTCATTTAAATGAGGGAGCGTTAAGAAAAACCGACACCGGCAGCGTTGGCCCGACGAATGCAAAGAATAAAAATTAAAACCCCAGCAGGAATCGGACCCAAGCATTCTGCGTGGCAATCTGGTATTCTACCAAAGAGCCACACCAGGTGTAGAAACTGCTTTGGAAAAAGACCATATGCAGGCGTAATGTCGGTGCAACGTCAATTGTGGTTGATGTGCTGGCTATCTAATTTGATAACCATAACAATAACACTACATATGTACTCCTACAATACATGCGTGATGTCAGGTTAACGTCTGTGGTTCCAGTGTTGGCTCCGCTTGTATAGCAGTCTAATAAACATCACATTTGTATTCCTATAGATGATTCAGCAATCAAAATCAAGCGTTGCTCGACCCCGGAGGAATATATATATATATATATATATATAGAAACGCTCAAGTGCCTTGCATGGTTACGCTAAATTATGCTTCGCATTTAAAAGAATGCTTGAAAGAGTCGTTGTGTTAACGGTACTCCTTTAGTGTGTGTGAATGTTTGCGCCGGGTTTGCGGGATTTTGATGGACGGATGTACTATGATCATAGGCATGCGCAGGGTTCCCCATTAGGGGGGGCAAAGGGTCGTCGCAGCGCCCCCCACCCTTCTAATGTATGGGGCAGATTCAGCGCCCCCCCCCCCTCTTGATGACTAGAAGGGTCAATGTACGAGGCAGATTTTGCGCCCCCCCCCTCTTAGGTGATTAGGGGGGGCGGCCGCCCCCCCTGCCCCCCACCCCTGTGCGCACGCCTATGACAATGACGTCTCAATTTTATAATAGTCACGTCGCTAGAAAAGAAATTTGTGGCGCGCTTGTCTTCCTCTAATCGCCAGTGTTTGGAGTCCACAGCTTCTTAACGTATTTGCGGGAGAATCGGCGCGCTTATATTTGCTGCAGATGAACCTTGCAGCCTTCCTCTGTACATTTTTTAGTTTTTTTATGCTTCTGACAGTGTAAGGAAACCGTACTGTGTTAGCGTGTTCTAATACCGGTCTAACGTAGGTAGTATAGGCTAAAACCTTGGTAGATTCAGGGCCCAGCCGGAGGCATCTGCGACGATAAAACAGCTTGCGCAGAGCAACTGAAGTAATGTTAGAGATGGGCGCACCATCTGAGATTTGAAGCAGTCGTGACACCTACACGTTTTTGTTCATTCACTTCATTGGGAGGTGATGTGCTATAGTGTGTTGATTATATATTGAAAGTGTGGTGTTTTGAAGTATATAGTATTTGAGATGTTTGGTACTTCTTGGCTTAGGGCAGTGCATGTAGTACGCCGTGTCTTGTAGATCTTGTCTTGTAGATCATGTCTTGTAGATCTTGCAGGTCTTATCTACAAGACACGGCGTACGCCGTGTCTTGTAGTTACCCAGACGTAGGCGGATAGATAGATAGATAGATAGATAGATAGATAGATAGATAGATAGATAGATAGATAGATAGATAGATAGATAGATAGATAGATAGATAGATAGATAGATAGATAGATAGATAGATAGATAGATAGATAGATAGATAGATAAAGGCAAAAGTACCTTTGGTTCGCAAAGAAATGCTTCGCACTTAGTGGTGGTTCAGGAGCACGAACGGTATTGCTCGCAAAGTAGCCTTAGAATGCTTGCACAATAAAGCATTCTGCATAACATAGCAATCGTGTTGTCGGTGTTAAAAAACCCGACATTTCAGTCACAGGTTCATTGTTTTCTCTTTATTTATGCATAAACATCAATACTCGTCTTTCTGCTGTATTCTAGAAGAACGTTGCGTTTGAACATCGTGACACAAGATCGAAACTTTAATGTGGTTTTTTGTTGCAAAGTAGTGATAAGGCGTCAGATATTACGTAAAATGCTAAAAGTAGTACAAATATAGAATCGCGAAAAATAACCACATAAGGCTGGTCATGCGATATCTTCCCTCAAGTATATCATCAACAAAGGCCATCGCATATTAAAGAGCTTTGTGCAGTTTTACGGTCATAAAACGAAATTTAATAAGGTGTATGGCAGTGGCAGTGTCACTCATAACAAAATTCCACACAAAAAAAAGGGGAATGTTCCGCGCGTTTACACAGTATACGGCAACACAGTACACGGAAACTCGTGCAGCGTCGTTGCGAAAGTCGAGGCCGCTTCCCAGTAAGCGCGTTTCCAAAGGTCCCGGTGCAGGTCGCCTTCCGCCGAGTTTGGGTGGCTAGCCGGGAGCATGGAATCGGCGCTCATCATGCTGTATAGTTCCCATGTGGGTCGCGGTGTGGCGGCCAGCATTCAACCGTGGCGGTTAACGAACGCTGACAGTTGCCGGCGCCCTCGAAAACCAGCTGCAACTGGCGTTCTCGCAGGTGGAAGAAAACGCCGTGGAAGAGGCGCCACTCGTCGTCACGGTCCAGGTCGTGTATCGGCAGACGCAGAAGCGACGGCGCCTCTGGATCGAGTTCGCTTGCGTAGGACGACAATGCGCTACCGGGGAAGGCACGGGACTGTAGACACCGATGCTGACCGCTGTCGGCCTCCTGGGCATGCTGCAGCTGGTGCTCTCGCAGGTTGAAGACGCTGCGGAAGAGGCGCCACTCGACGTCTTGATCCTGGTCGTCCTGGGGCACCACCCGATCCAGGCACGTCCAAGCACGTCTCGATCGAGGCACGTCCTGCGGCAAACCCAGCCGCGAAGGCGCGTCTGGATCAGGTTCCCTTGAGTAGGACGACGGTGCACTACCGTCGGAGGTACGGGACTGCTGATGGTGCTGCGTGCATTCCCATTTGCAGCACCTGCCAACGATGTATTCGAGAGTTTTGTCGTCGCTGCCCATCCCACGCTGGATCGCCGTGCAGTCTACCAGCCAGTCGACCATTGCTTCGCCTGGGTTTGGAACGAGTTCCGTGCCATATGCGCGTGCACGACGAACGCGCTGCACGACTGCCTTCTCTTCTACTTCTTCTTCCTCCTCGTGAGTGGCTCATAGCCGTTGTGGGAGACAGGACACGAGGTGGCATGTTTTACCATCGCTATTGATATTTGAGTAATCATGAGTAAGGTGTGTCGCCGCCTTGAAACAGACTTTTTTTAACACAGCTTTTTAACCTTGTCAAACCCCTGGTTCGCCTCGACAGGAAGCTATCATCATCACGAACGGCCTCTACCTTATATGGTATCTCGCTTCGCCTAGCACGTGGCACAGCTGCTCCTAGCGCGTGCAACGCAACAACTCGACTGGCGCGAACTCTCCTGCTCCGCCGATTTGGCCTGTGTAAGATGCAATAATTCGGATTGGCGAGAGACCGAGTACAGAGAGAGAGAGAGAAAAAGAAGGAGAGAGAGAGAAAGATATAGAAGGAAAGAGTGAAATAGAGAGAAAGAAAGCGAAGAAAGAGAAAAAAAGGCAAATACAGAGAAAGAAATAGAGAGAGAATGAGATTGAAATAAAGAAACATAAAAAAGAGATAAAAAATAGGAGAGTAAGAGAGAAAGAAAAATAAAGAGAGAGAAAGAAATAGACACAGAAAGAGGGAGCGAGAAATGGAGAGAAAGAAAGAGAGGGAAAAAAGAAAAAAGATACAAAGGGAGAGAGAAATAGACTGAGAGAGAAAAAAAGAAAGAGCAAGCAACGGAGACAAAGAAAGACACTGAAAAACAGAGAGAGAGAGAGAAAGAAAGATATAAATGGAGATAAAGAAGGAAGGCCACCCAGCTCGGCTGTTGGTTCAAATGTGATGACGCACTTAATTATATAAGGGAAACAAAGAGACTGCCGTAGCAATATTGTAAGTACACCTATATGTCATCATTTCGTTTATATATCTGTCTTATCTGCATATATTTATTTAATTTCATTACGTAATGGTTGTTTACTTAGGATTTAATAAATAAAACAAAAATACTCCTAATATTTTTGCTTCCCTATAAATGATCTTTCTCGCATATCCCCCTTTTTTTCCTTTTCTTTTCACTAATTCTGCTGCCGCACGATTTGTGGCCGATCCCGCGTGCTGGTTGAGCCGTTGTTCTAGGAGCCAATCAACCAAACAACCAATCCAGCCTTGTGCCACTAATGCAAGCAGGGGTGCTATGCAGGATGGCCCGAGTTTGGCGAAACTCGGTATCTTTCCGAGCTCTGGCGACACCACCTTTTGAACGAGCTAACAGTACGAGAAGGTGAAATCCATCCTTCAGCGCGCGCTCCGTTCCATTGGTTACGATGGAACGCGACGTCACGTCAAGGGCGGTCGAGAAGGTTGGGTGGCGTCGTCAAACTAGAGGCACCTTCTTTCATTAGTTTGTCGTTCCATTGAGTGCAGAAGTGCATCCATGCAAGAAAAGTGGCAGAAAGCTCTACTAACTATATTTTTTATGTGTGCGCGGGCAGTTTGAATTCATTTTCAAGCGTTTAATGTCTGCACTAAGTATCCTTTAGGATAAGCAGCACCGTGTCCTCTGAGATAAGTTCCGACCGAGTGCCTTATAACACGGCGGCTAGGGCTAATCGACGAGGCCACGTGTATAATCACCATGGTCGGCCAGTACATTCTAGCGGCGTGCGCCCTTGTCGTTCTCTTCTTCATCGTCTGCTCGCTCCCAGAGCACGTGCGCCCGGCTGATTAGCTAATTGACTGGGCGGTATACCTAGCTAAGTCAGGACGTGCTATGACGAAGCTGATTAGGCCAAATCATGCTAAGGCCGAGCTAACTAAGCGACGTCTTAGTAAGTCCATCCTAATGAAGTCGTGTAAAGCTCGGAGCAAGGTAATTAAGATCATGCTAATTAACACGACGCTAATTAGGCACGTGTAATTAATACCAAGGTAATCAAGACCTTACTCACCGAGATCGCGTTAATTGGGATCGTGGTAATTAGTATTATGCTAATTACATCTGAACTATTCAGGACCTTGCGAATTAATCCTGAGTAATTATTGGCGCGGTATTTGAAATATTAGTAAATAATGCTAATTAACACGACGCTAATTAGGAGCGTGTAATTAAAACCAAGATAATCATGACCTTGCTCACCGATGTCGTGTTAATTAGGTCGTTCTAATTAGTATTATGCTAATTACCTCTGTGCTATTCAGGACCTTGCGAATTAAACCTCGGTATGTCGTGGTAATTAAAACATTAACAATTAAGATAGGGCTATTCAATGTCATGTTAGTTTAGACCTTCCTAATCAATAGCACCAATATTGACACCGAACTGACACGGTCATTACTCGAAAGCAGACCAAGCATAGTGAGTAGACGAGCTACGTAAAAAGCTGGAGGAAGCTAGGTGATCACAAGCTGCTCCGATGGCCCCAGCCTTGCACAATTAGTGCAAGCTGACCAAATTATTTTATATGCAAAGAAGCTGCTCAGTGGCGTCCACCGCATGAAACACTTGAGAGGCACACCGGCACTATAACAGTCACGAGTTGAACTGGGGCCTTTTCAGAATCAACGAGTTTGTGCCCGAGTTCGCGCGTCAATCAATATGATTGACAGACGCCCGCGATGAAGAGCGGGTGTGCCCACCGCGTTTCCTCTTGCCGAGGAGCAGTGCTCACGCCGCAACGCCAGCGAGCGGCACGATTCATCTATATATGAGCTTAATCGCACAGATTATGCACACACGCACGAAGAACTAAAGGTTATATCATCACGTGGCTACGATGTCTCTCATTCGATTTCACCGCTCTCCTGACGTACCGCTCGCAGCCATGAAGCAAGCGGCCCTGGTGGGATTTGCGGCGAGAAATGTTACCATTTACTTGTTTGTGCAGACATTGTTTCTACCGATTCGCTACTACAGAAAAATCTTCAGACGTGTAATGTAAGTATAGCAGCAACCTGTCCATTTATTTATCTGTAATATTCGAGAGAAGCGAAACCAGCTGCCCCAGAGTGCTGCGTGTGCGCCCTTGTTGCCTTCGAGAGTGGAAATTTCCATGCTGCAGGTGGAATGAAAGAATTTTCCGAAAGAGGACAAACGCTGTCGAACAAGCCCGTGGGAAGCGCGACGATCAGTTGGCAAAAAGATAGCGCGACAATAACGCTGACGTCGCTGCACTGTCAAAATGTTGACTGAGTGGCGGCGCAGACGCGTTCGCACGCGGTGTTGGCATTGAAAACCGCCGCAAATGCCGCACATGCGTTTGTAACGCCATTCTCGTTCTTGTAGCCGTTATTATCAACGCTGCTATCGCGTGCTCCGCACTGTCTTCCTGTCATGACCGCCGTAATCCAAGCTCGGAGCAAACTCGTGTGCCCGAGAAGCTCGGGCCATCCTGCATAGCACCTCTGACCTAGTTTTTTTTTTAAGCTGCGTTTTTTTTATTTGTTAGTACGCTGCTTGTTCAAGACATAGAGTTTCATGGCATGAAACTCTATGAGGAAAAAAAATTAGGCGTGGCTCTGCCATTGCAAACACAGAGACCATGTGAGCTGCGGGGGCTTAGCGAACTATTGCAAAGACACGCAAAGGAGAAGCGATCTTTTAGCACAGCCACAGCCAACTTTTAGCACGCAACTGTTAGTGAGCAGCACAGGACCGAGTTCATTGGCGGAAAATGGGAGAGGCCGTTGCCTTGCAGTCAGGCTGACGATGATGTTATAGTGTGTGCCATTTCTTAGTGCTCACTTTCGAACAGTGACTTCCCGGGTTAGGTTGCCGCCTCGCCAGAAAAGATTACTTTTTTTTTTCCTTTCGATCTCTCTCTCTCTCTTCCTGCTGCGTTTTCTCTTTCTCTCGCCCAAAACAAGTTCGCCATTGAACCCGTACAACACCGCACTCTCATGCTTCTCATAAATGCAAGTTCTGTAAGCGTGCGTGCATAGCCTAATGTCTTTGACGCTCGCTCTTCGGAGCGTGGGTGCTCGGGTCAAAAGAGCTTGCTTTGTCTTATTTATTTATTTATTTCTATCCCTCTTCATCCTCTCCACTTCGCTGAGTGGAATTTTCTGCAGCAGCAAACGGGGCCCGGACTGAGCGCTTCACCTTCTGGGACTTCACAAGAAAAACGAACAAAAATAAAGTTTGCTACTGCTACTACTTTTTCTTCTGACGCTCGGCAATAGGTGGATAGAAGAAACCTGACTCTTGCAGATGACTGTTGTAGTGGTTCTTGAGAAAAAGGAAGAGGCGCTAATTTCTGTCTGCCTATAGGCAACACGGCTAAGCGCCTATAGGGGTAGGGGGATGGGGAGAAAAGAAAAGTAGAAAGGAAAAGGAAAGAAGTAGGACAGAGCGACGGAGAAAAAAGAGATAGGAAAGATAGGGTGGGAGTCGGTCACAGGAGTTCAGGGACGGGACCACGATAGGCTAGAGGCACGAGCACATCGGTGACGGAGCGGCGAAGCCCCGGTCGGTGATAGGCACACGGCATGGCGGACGAGGCAACCGTCACGGGGCGTCGATCGGCTAGAGGCACGAGTACGTCACGGTCGGGCGAACCACGATCGGTGAGAGGTCCAGGGCATAGCGGACGATGCGACCGTTCTTCATGAAATCCTCCGAGCAACTCGAGGACTGTGGGCTACGACGCCCATCAGCATCGACTTCCGGTTAGAGAGCCCTCCCCGCCGTACGGGCCCTGCTACCTATGCCGTTGCTTTCTCCGTGTTCCACATAGCAGTCGTGGTGATAATTTTCATGCAAATTATCGCATAACATCTTCGAAAGCCACGCAAATTAGTTGAATAAAATGTTCAATCACCACTGTACAGTAATAAAAGGTGGGAATGGCCGTTCCTTCAGGCTGATTCCACGAGTGATCGAACACGCCTGTCCGGTCCACATTTTTGTTTTGCCTGGGTTTTTTATATGCTATGTGGGCACATTGTAAGTGCAAGGAGCCGAAAATTTTATTTCCAAGAAACTCTCCCAGCCCGCCAAAAAGATACTTGAATGTGGCCGCGCGGGCGTCCTGTTTTAGCTAATCGCAATATTTTCGGATTTCATGGCTGAATTTAACGCGAATTCGACCGGGCAGGCATGTTCGATCTCTCGTGGAATCACCCTTCTTCATTCAAGTGGCATGGAACTCGCACATGCATGTCGTTCCAGAGCGGAGAGTATTTTCGCGCATGTTTTGGGCTATATAACGATTCGTTCTACTTCCTGGTGTCATGAAATATCCGTCCGATGTACGATTTGTACTTCTTTTTTCGTGTTTCGAACTGGTAAAGGGATTTATTTACTATACTTGTGTACCATCTCAAGTTACCATCTTGAGTTTGATATGGTGGATGGAGATGGTAGAATACTTATTACTGTAAAAGTGGTCAACCTTCGCGGCTTTCTTTTTTTTTATTTTACGACTCTGTATCTTTCTTTACCTGAGAGTTTGTTCCCTCGCGCCCTCGCAATTTGTGTTTGAAGGCATGCGAAATTCCGCGTACTCCACACATTTTTTTTTCAAGTTCAACTTTGAGGTATCGGCGCTTCACGCTTGCAAGCCTATGAAATACTAGAGACGCCATATTACGTCACTCGTCGTTTCAAAAGCGACGTCGATCGTTTTACGTTCTAGCCGATACCAGTACCTGAGGGGCCGTTTTGCTCCATTAGGCGGCGTTTTCCGCGCTCAGCATCTCCTATACACTTGACGTAAAGTAGAGAATGACAATGTGGTACATGCAGTGCTAGTATACTAAATCGGTGCACTTAATGGCAGAGCACCTGTGCTGATGTCAGAACTCCTTAAGTGATTTGGGAACGTATGCTGACGTTTGGCACCGTACGTGCTCATATGTGCGTGACTCTGAGGTAGCCGTCGTTTGTGCTCGAAAATACATAATCAAGCTTATTCGGTAAAATATTACTGCTTGTTTTAAAGCATAACCGTATACGCTGGCTGCTGCGCTCAGGACCCAGCTGTCACAGTTACCCGTGTTTCATTCAAAACGACTGCCTATTTCTACTTCCCGCTTCGTTGTGTGCAATGCGAAATATTTTATATCGATTCGTAAGTGAATGCAAGGACACAGTCATTGCACAACCGGTAACAACCATGTTGCAGAAGTTACAGTCGCGCTCAATATGACTTGCAACACGGGAGCGCGTGGCCTCACTATATCAAAGATTGCGCATGGCTTCAACTTACCCTCATTTCCTCAACTAAACAATATTTTTTTTTATTTAGGATTATCCCCAAGTGAGAAAACAGCAATTAGTTGCCGAAATGAGGGGAAGTTGAAGTCATGCACAATGTCTGAAGTAGTGGGACCACGCGCTCCCGTGTTGCAAGTCATATTGAGCGCGACTGTACGTGTTTCCTCCCCGATTACACTGAAGAGCATCCACCTTGAGGCAGCGAAGAGCTAGGCCTCAAACCGGAAGTACCGTAGCAGACGACACGCCGTTTGCGATCCACCTATTTGAACCTTCAAGGTAGAGACCATTCATGATGATGATAGTTCGAACGTAGAGGCCGTTCGTGACGATGATAGTTTTCTGTTAACGTTCAGCACGGCCAGAAGTCAAGCTTAAAGGGGCCCTGCAACACCTTCCTTAGTTATATTGGAATAGTCTCGTTATTGACGTATGACTCTTCACGAGTCATATGCCGCAAAAATTTTTCCAATCCGTCAACTCTAAGTGGTGTTACCAAATTATAGAGATCACGTTCCGCAGCTTTCTCCCTCAACTCAACACCGCGAGCGCGCGGAAAGCTAGGCAGCGAGTCGAGGGAGGCAGCGCAGAGGAGCGAGGCTTCGCCCAAGAGCGCCGGCGGAGTTTTTTTCTTCAATTTTTTCTCTCTGACGTCTGGGCGCAACCACGTGGTCTGTGCCGCCACTTCCGGTCGGCTTGCGTCGTTCTCGTCGAGCGGAGCCGATATCGCGCGTGCTTGAAAACTGCGCGTCGGTTTGGTAATGTTGGGTGCACCTCGAACGCCGTAGTGTTTTCATCGCTCTGCCAACCATGGAAGCAAACCTGCGCGCTCGTTTGGAACGAATGACAGCTGAGATCGGTTTCGGCCCATACTCCGATACACCGCCTCGTAAGACGGCACTGGCAGACGACCCCGAAGCGCCGCCATTACCGGACGCCAGCATTGTTATCGGAGACACGCTGCGCCCGTGCCTCGGTCGGTCGTGAGAACGTGCCGACGATGCAGTTCTCAGCTGACGAGGCAACACTCGAACGGCTGCCACTCTCAACGGCAACTGGCGATGGTCAAAAGCACAGAAATATTCATGTTTTCGGCACTGCGCATGGCGAAGAAAACGGAACCACGCAACTACGAGCAGACGAGCTATCGGTGAGACCGGAAGTGCTAATATTAATGTTTGTTCGGTGTTTTTAACGCGATAACAGAATATAAACATACATATTATCTACTTATTGAACTCAAAATTAACAACGAAAGTAATAATGAGGGTGTTATCGTGATTATAACATCAGCCAATGGTGGAACTGCCGACAATCGCGTCATATTTTGCGGACTAATACATCATTTGTCGAGAGAAGAGGGAGCGATTTTCAGCTGACTTTGATAATTTATTGTAAATTCCAGGCCGTGCGCATCGCTATAATATTTGGCTCGCGTGTTCTCGGGAGCCTCGACTACCGATCGGCAGCGCTTTTTGAGCATGCTCGAAAAGTGTTGCAGGGCCCCTTTAAACAGCTCTGCTGATAAAAGAATTTTAAGATTTCAACTTGACCCCCCACCCTCCCCCTCTAACTCTGCATGCATCTGAAACGGAAACTGGAGGCTTCCGTTGGAATACTGTGTAACAACTCATTAAAAATGTCACTACATCTGGACATTGTGCATGACACTTTGTTGTAATGAGCTACAAAATTTTAGAGAAGCATTTTCTGACACCTATATAATGTTCTTAACAAAACTTCCTACTAGAGGTCACGGAGTGGGCCAGCATTCTGTTAATGGTAGAAATTTCTTAAGAGTTTCCAATGTTGTAAACTCAGTTCGTGATAGAACCTGGCTGCCACTCGACCAAGGTCTTGTTAGGCTTCGATTAAGTGACCCCCTTTAGCCCCAGAGGCAAGAACGCAGACAGCGTGCGGACACTTCAGGGCCTGCAGGCTTTCCCAAGCCGGCAGCGCAGAAAGTGGACGTCCGGTCACCCGAGAAACTGCAGACGCTGCTGTGAAAAGTGGCGCACTTGTGCGCGCGTGCGTTTGTGCTTTGCGCGGGAATGCGGCGAGCTCATGGCTCATCCGCGCCGGGCTCTTAAGCGTCGGAATGTCAGGGGCGTGATCCGCGGCGTGAGAAAAATATGATGTCCATATTTGGTCCTGTCTGAAGGAACATGTCACAGAAGCGTCTGGACGTCTTTAAAACCCCTGGAAGAAACTGTGTAGGAGATACTTGATGGGGACCCTGACGGAGTGCTGCCCCTCGGCTACTTGGCTTTGTACTATGTTCTATTTCAACCTAAACGTTCGCTTTGCTCTAGCAATGATTTTGTCCTGTTTCTCAACGCCGTCTCGCCTGTACTTCCTTCCTCGTCGTCCCGATGCAAGCTATCAGCACACTCTGCTGACGGCGGTGGAACGGCGGCGAAACTTTAACGAACATTTCCCTGCTTTGGAGCTTCGTGATCGCTCTTCCGATGATAAGTTATAGATATAAATTTATTATATGCAGTTATGTTATATTTATTACAGTGATTACAAAATAAAATTCCGGATATAAAATAATAGTGAATGCAATTAATAAAGCAACGAATAGTGAGATATGTTAACTATATAAGCGCCTAGACTATTAAGTAGCCCCATATGCAAGAAAGAAGTTCAGTACTTGTCCCTCATAAAACTTTCAATTAGCTAGTCCCACATTATAAGAAACGTTTTTTAAGATAAAATATGCGGTACATATATGTATGCACAACGTATGTGGAAGAATCTTAAGAACTGAGCAAAGTCCAAGGACGACCCGACCCTAAGCCCGGAGCTTCATGCCCGAGCCCGGCCCGGGCACGCCGTGAAAACTTCTTTACCCGGCCGGGCCGGGCCCGGGTTTTCGGGTAGGCCCGAGCCCGTGGAGTGCTCCAGTACAGGCACCTCAACATTGGTACGACGGTGGCATACATGGGTAAAATCGTTGACACCAGCAATACTTTCGCCCCTTTCGACGCTACCGAACCTGCTTCGACGAATCAGGGTTCCCAATCAGCCTTCGACGTCAATTCGAGCCTTCCGAAGCACAAGCAAACAGCTCAAAACCCTACTACTACAATTCAGACTGCTTCTCGTCATCGTCAAGAATTCGACACACCCCAGTCGCAAAACATCGCATCATGCATAATAGAAGAAAGAAGAGTTTCGACGCGAGAACGCTAGGCCGTAAAGAAACGAGTCAACGAAATGTTAAGCGACGACGTCATCCAGCCATCCAAAAGTCCGTGGACGTCACCCGCGAGGCTACTGAAGAAAGAGGATGGAACCCTATGTTTCTGCGTTCATTATCGCCGCCCGAACAAACTCACGAATTCCACGAATAGACGATGCCCTGGATCGATTACACAACGCGAAGTACTTCTCGTCAATGGACCTCCAGACCGGCTACTGGCAAATAGAAGTAGACGAGAGAGACCGAGGGAAGACTGCCTTTATAACACCAGACGGACTCTTCGAGTTCAAGGCAGGCCCGTAACTAGGGGGGGGGGGGGTTGAGGGGGTTCTGACCCCCCCCGAAATTTTTTTGATGCTTTAACTTTTCGGGTGATACTAAAATATTTACACGCCTTCACAGCGACCACCAGCTGCCAAAGTTACACTGCAACTTTCCTGGCATTGCTTCCCTCTTCTTCCTTTCTTCAAACCTACCCTTTTACCAGAACACCTCAGCGCTCCCTCCCCCGCACGCGCACCTGCCCTATTTGTACAGCTTTGCACTTTGCCCTCGCGTTCCTTCGAGTCTTTTTTTTTTTTTCGTCTTTCACCCCGTAGCAGCTCCTTTATCGATTCCAGATGCTTTCCTTGTCCATTGCCGCTGGAGAAGTTATCCATCTGTGCGGACCGCACGTGTCGGCTTTGGGTTCCTACGAAAAGCGCATCTCCTTCTGTGAAGGTAAACAGTTCGACAGCAACGGCAACACCAACACGACGTGCGCAAATTTGCCAGGGAACGAAACCCCTAAGCGGAAAAACTCAGCGGCGCATTCCGAGGACGCAGGCTGCAGGGTAAACTTTTCTCAAACTGTAGTCCTCGCCACCGAAACGAATCATCGAAGATGACATCTACTGAAAGACTGGCATATCCGAGCAACTTCGAACAACCTTAACCACACGCAAGGAAATCTACCTCTTCTGTACACAGAAGGTATATGCACCTCCCTACAAAGCGCACAAAGCGAGGATACAGCCGGCACACAATCCGGCACCAGCGGTCAACTTTCACAGGAGAGAAAAAACGCCGCCAAGCTGGGCTGTGCGCGGGAGTACAGAGGCTGACGTCACAGCCTACAAAGTGCATTTTTGGGGGGTCACGGCTATTTAATTAGCGCAGCCCAGAGAGAATTATGCAGGCACCCAGGGAGCCGTCTGTGAAAAGGTGACTTTTTCACAGGAATGGAGCAACACCTCCTTTCTGGACTGTACCACGGGAGTGCAAATGTCTCGGCAGTGCATTCTTGGGGGTTCACGTATATTAAGGGGAGTATGCAGTGCCCATGGAGTCTTCTGTGAAAAGGTCTTTAAGTAGCGTTAATCCAGTTTGCTGCAGCTGGAGTACAATAATGGGCCTGCATGCACACCAGCTGTAGCGGCGTTCAGAAAACACATGCGCCACGCGGGAGCCGGCGCGTTCATCACACTTCTACATTCTAGCCACTGTAAAGTGGATAAGAGAGGAAGAAAACATCGCCCGCCGTTCACGCCAGGCAGTCGAAGCAGTCGCAAACGTCTTTTTGGAGCCACTGGCCACTTCTGTGTGCGTGCACAGGATTGCGGCAGCAAAATGAAAAGACACTCTGCAACAACGAAGCAAAGGAGTCTTGCGTCTTACTTCAAGAAAGTTCGAACCGATGAAGCGGACGGAGAAGAACCGCCTCCTTCGAAGGATAAAACTTCGCCCTCCTCAGCACTGGTGGAAAGCCAAGCGCGTCCGAACTTCTGTAGCGACTCAGGAGAATGCACCGGTTTATATGAATCACCTGAGAACGAACACAAGCAGGACACCCATGCGCCGCCGGGAAATGATGGTGGCCGCAGTGCAACTCCAAGTGACCTTTGTTCTACAGTCAACGCTGGGCAAAGTGACGCCTTTACCACTGGGCAATGCCCAAGGAAGGTGAGTGGCATGGCACCTACACATTCTGGTTCGCCTCCCCTCACACGTCTCTGATCTCTTCACTGTCTCTGCTTACGTACGGAACGACCTAACCTGCTGCCATTCCCGTCGCCGACTTCGCGCTGGCGACGCTAGAGTGGCAGCTTGTAACACATACATACCGTTTTTGTACCGCGGTTACATTGTGTTACTTCATCAGGAGCCGTTGGTCGCGGTGTCCCCGGCTTTGGTGGTGCTATTGTCCAAACTTATTTCTTGCTTTAACCAGAATTTGAGGTTGACATACCAATTTCTTTATTTGGGTACAAATAATTGAAAAGTACCATCGAATTATTACAAGTAAGCGATGTACTTGTTTTATTCACGAAAATAAGCCAGTATAAATCTTAAAAAATGGCAGCCGTTCTACACGCAAACCCCCCCCGAAAAAAATTCCTGGGTACGGCTCTGGTTCAAGGTCATGTCCTTTGGTCTTTGCTCGGCACCTGCGACTTTCGAACGAGTTATGGATACAGTAATGGCAGGCTTGAAGTGGCAGACTTGCCTCGTGTACTTGGACGAGGTGGTTGTATTTGCCTCAAAGTTGCGGGGGTGCATCACCCCCTATAAAGTCGTTTGGGCCTGATGGCGCTCGCGCGTCCCGCAGATTATCTTCAGTTAGGTTTAACAGCCGCCGAACGAGAAATGACGCTGTGATGGCGCGGTGGCGCCGCCCCGTCGGTAAGGATAGACCAGCGTACAGAAAACAGCAGAGAGCCTCTTTGGGGGTATGGCGGCGCTGCAGACGGACCTCTCCCACGGTGCGTCCATGGGGACGATACCGCGGCTCGTTTCCCGTGGAGCCCCCTTGGACCCATCGACCTGTGGCGCATACCCGTATACCATGGGCCCTGGTATAAGGGTATGCGCCACAGGTGATTGAGAGTTATTATCTACCCAGGAACAGCGAGAACGGACATTGGTCATTTAAATGCGGGAACGTTAAGAAAAACCGACACCGGCAGCGTTGGCCCGACAAATGCAAATAATAAAAATTAAGATCTTAGCTGGAATCGGAGCCAAGCATTCTGCGTGGCAGTCAGGTATTTTTCCACAGAGCCACCCTTGGTCTAGAAACTGCTTTGGAAAAAGATATGCGGGCGTAATGTCGGTGCAACGTCAATTGTGGTTGTAGTGCTGGCTGTCTAATTTTATTAGGGGGGAGAGGGGGGAGGGGAAGGGGGGAGGAGGTGAGGGAGGAAGAGGTGGGAGGGAGAGGAGAGCCTGCTGCCGGCACGACGGAAATCGCGAAATGTTTAGCTGCTCCTTCGCTAGGAGGCGATGCGGGTGTTTGCGATGCGGAGGCTTCACGAATGTGACGTCAGGGTCTCTCCTTAGTATTCCTTCCTCCATGCCCAGGCCCCTCTAGTTCGGCGCGATGCCGCTTTTATTGCTGACTTACTGTTGGTTTGTCAGGTTTCGCGTAGCTACCATATTAGCGACGAGTGAAACGCAGCTTTGTAAGTAACCTGCATTGTAGGTATTCAAAGGGAACATAGCATTCTGCACTATTTGTTTCGGCTTTTCAGCCTGCCACATAATTATGCGATAGAGTTTATCGTTCAAAACTGTGGCCACTGCATATCTAGCAAGTTGAATTATATTACCCTAATAACTGGTAAGTGAAACACCATCCATGTCTTGTGCACATCATTAAAACATGGTGCTGCTTTGATTACTTTATTAACGCTCTTTACAACAGTGAATCCTTAAGAAAACGTGTAATGTGAACGTGAGTTGACCGTGGGCCGTGACATGCGGGTATGTGACACACGTTACTGTTAGTCAGTGAAAAAACTTCATCGGATGTCAGGCGAGGACGCGAACTCGTCGCGCGCCCGGCTCGTCCCGTGGGAAAGAGTTTCATCGCGCACGCGCCTGGCATGCCATGTTATTCATGACAAGATGTGTCATGTTCGCCATGGATGCCTATTCTCCTATGACAATTTTGGTTTATACGAAGCTAACGAGGCGACCACAAGAGCACCAGGACGTAGGCGGATAGATAGATAGATAGATAGATAGATAGATAGATAGATAGATAGATAGATAGATAGATAGATAGATAGATAGATAGATAGATAGATAGATAGATAGATAGATAGATAGATAGATAGATAGATAGATAGATAGATAGATAGATAGATAGAAAAGCAAAAGTAACTTTGGTTCGTAAAGAAATGCTTCGCACTTAGTGGTGGTTCAGGAGCATGCACGGCATTGCTCGTAAAGTAGCCTTAGAATGCTTGCACATTAAAGCATTCTGCATATCATAGCCATCGTGTTGTCGGTGTTAAAAAAACCCGACATTCCAGACACAGGTTCATTGCTTTCCCTTTATTGGTACACAAACCGCTATACTCAAATTTCTGCTGTGTTCTATAAGAACGTTGCGTTTGAACATCGTGACACAAGATCGGAACTTTAATGTGGATTTTTATTCCAAAGTATTGATAAGACGTCAGATATTACGTCAAATGTTAAAAGTAGTACAAATATAGAATCACGAAAAATAACGACATAAGCCTAGTGTTGCGATATCTTTCCCCGAGTATATCAGCAACAAAGGCCATCGCATTTGAAAGAGCTTTGCGCAGTTTTACGGTCATAAAACGAAATTTAATAAGGTGTATGGCAGTGGCAGTGCCACTCATAACAAAATGCCACAGAAAAAAGCGGAAAGTTTCGCGCGTTTACACAGTACACGGCAACGCAGTACACAGTACCCGGCAAACTCGTGCATCGTCGTTGCGAAAGTCCAGGCCGCTTCCCAGTAAGCGCACTTCCAAAGGTCCCGGTGCAGGTCGCCTTCCGCCTAGTTAGAGTGGCTACCCGGGAGCATGGAATTGGCGCTCATCATGCTGCATAATTCCCATGTGGGTCACGGGGTGGCTGCCAGCGTTCAACCGTGGCGGTTAACGAACGCTGACAGTTGCCGGCGTCCTCGAAAACGAGCTGACTCTGGCGTTCTCGCAGGTGAAAGAAAACGCCGTGGAAGAGGCGCCAATCGTCGTCACGGTCCAGGTAGTGTATCGGCAGACGCATGCAGAAGCGAACGTGCGTCTGGACCTGGTCCACTTGCGCAGGACGACGGCGCACTCCAGTGGACGCACGTGACTGCAGACACCAACCTTGACCCGTGTTGGCCTCTGAGCCCGCTGCACCTGGCGTTCTCGCATGTGGAAGAAGCCGCGGAAGAGGCGCCGCTTGTCACGATCCAGGTCCTGTATCGGTAGACGCAGAAGCGAAGGCGCCTCTGTATCGAGTTCGCTTGCGTAGGACGACTGTGCGCTACCGGCGAAGGCACGGGACTGTAGACACCGATGCTGATTGCTGTCGGCCACCTGCGCGTGCTGCAGCTGGTTCTCTCGCAGGTTGAAGACGCTGCGGATGAGGCGCCATTCGTCGTCTTTATTCTGGTCGTCCTGGGACACCACGTGATCCAGGCACATCCAAGCACATCTCGATCGATGCACGTCCTGCGGCGAACCCAGCCGCGAAGGCGCGTCTGGATCTGGTTCGCTTGAGTAGGACGACGGTGCACTACCGTCGGTGGTACGGGACTGCTGATGCTGCTGCGTGCATTCCCATTTGCAGCACCTGCCAACGATGTATTCGAGAGTTTTGTCGTCGCTGCCCATCCCACGCTGGATCGCCGTGTGGTCTTCTAGCGAGTCGACCATTGCTTCGCCTGGGTTTGGAACGAGTTCCGTGCCGTATGCGCGTGGGCGACGAACGCGCTGCACGACTTGCTTATCTTCTACTTCTTCTTCCTTCCCCTCCATGGCTCATAGCCGCTGTGGGAGACAGGACACGAGGCGGCATGTTTTACCATCTCTATTAATATTTGAGTAATCATGAGTAAGGTGTGTCGCCACCTTGAAACAGACTTTTTTAACAGTGGAGCCTTTTAAGCTTGTCGAACCCCTGGTTCACCTCGACAGGAAGCTATCATCATCATGAATGGCCTCTACCTTATATGGCATCTGGCGTCACATAGCACGTGGCACAGCTGCTCCTAGCGCGTGCAACGCAACAACTCGGCCGGCGCGCACTCTCCCGCTCCGCCCCCTTCCCCCTTCAGTGCCTGATGTGTGATGATGTGATCGTTTCTTGAAAGGTGATAACTTGGGGTTTGTCTTTTATGCCTTTTATGTATTGTCGCAGGGTCGCCCGTTTGCCGACGAACCCTGCGCAATTCCACTGCCACATTGTTATGACGTTAGTTTCGTTATCCATGTTTGGTCTTGGTGAGGGGTTTAGAGAGGGCCGCATGTAGGATGGCACCCTCTGTCGGTGGGGCAATGACACTGTTCAAGTTTGGGACTGGTGCTGTCGATGTGCTTGGCAAAAATCCGTGGTTGGTCCCCTCCAGTCTAAGTATTCTCTTGCTGAGGGCGATCAGACATAACTGGAGGTGCGCGATCATTTCTTGTACTTGAGAGAGGCCTGACTGTATGTTGTAAATGGCCTTCTTGAGCTCCGAAAGGAGTTCCAGAGTCTCGTCTTCCCTCGTCTCCCCTCGAGCTTGACTGCACCCGCCTTGGGGAGAGCCTCCACCGTGTCCATGGCCGACGAACTTGCGGCGGCCGGAGGAGCCGGTGGTTTGAGCGCCAGTTTTCGTATTTCGGCTATCTCGGTGGCTAGCCGACTGATTTCCTGCTTGAACTGAGCGTTTTCTTTCCTAAGACTGTCACTGGCACGCCTAAGCTCTTCGAGCTCGTTCGTGAGACGCGGGTCGTGCGAGTCTTGGGAGTGTGGCGCCTGCGCTTGGTTGCCACGGGCCCTATCGGACCACGTTAGATAGGACTTGCCTTTACCACCAGAGGGGGTGTTGAATCTTGGCCTGTTCGACGAGCCGCTCTGGGTGCGGGACGTGGAGCGGCCTCTGGAGAGCTGGAGCGCGCTGGAGAAGGCGACGATGGTCGTGGTCTTGGGGCAGAGCGGCTTTTGAAGCCCCGTCGGCTCATGGAGCGACTTCGCAAGCGCGAGCGTCATCTGCCCCTAGGTGTAGGGCTGGATGAGGCTTGAGAATCGGAGGATTGAAAGATCGACGGCGGGGGCAGCTCCTCTTGCTGTCTGGCACGCTTGAAGCGTCGCCGGCGAACAATGTACGGAGTCTTGAATCTATGCGCACATTCTTTACCGGCAGTAAGGTGCGGACCGCCACAGAACTTGCATATTGGGATGCATTGGTGCTGCTCATCGGGGTTTGAATCCTCAACCTGTGGCGCATACCGTATACCACGGGCCGTGGTATACGGGTATGCGCCACAGGTGATTGAGAGTTTATATCTACTCAGGAACAGCGAGAACAGGCATTGGTCATTTAAATGGGGGAGCATTAAGAAAAACCGACACCGGCAGCGTTGGCCCGACCGAATGCAAAGAATACAAATTAAGATCCCAGCAGGCATCGGACCCAATCAATCTGCATGGCAGTCAGGTATTCTACCACAGAGCCACGCCAGTTCTAGAAACTGCTTTGGAAAAAACTGCTTTGAAAACTGCTTTGGAAAATGCAGGCGTAATGTCGGTGCAACGTCAATTGTGGTTGTTGTGCTGGCTATCTATATTTATAACCATAGCAATAACACCATATGTAATCCAACAATACATGCATGATATCAGGTTAACGTCTGTGGTTCCAGTGTTGGCTCCGCTTGCATAGCAGTCTAATAAAAATTACATTTTTATTCCTATAGATGATTCAGCAATCTATATGCAAGCGTTCCTCGACCCCGGAGGAATACGCTAGCGAAATTTACGTATGATATTCACACCATCACACCGTAAAGTGTACTTTGTTTCGATAGTACTGACGTATGTGCTCTAACATGAGTGCTGACGTTTCGCAGAGCTTCGTTTCGCAGCATATCGAGGCCCCTCTAGTTCGGCGCGATGCTGCTTTTATTGCTGGACTTAGTGTTGGTTTGTCAGGTTTCGCGTAAGTACCATATTAGCGACGAGTGAAACGCAGCTTTGTAAGCAACCTGCCTTTTAGGCATTCAAAAGCAAGCTGGCATTCTGCACCATTTGTTTCGGCTTTTCAGCCTGCCATTGTATAGTCACACGATTGTGCGATAGAAAAGAGATCATCGGATCAAAACTGTGGCCACTGCATATCTAGCAAATTGAAAAATATTACCCTAATAATTGGTAAGTAAAACACCATAAATGTCTTCTGCACATCATTAAAACATGATGCTGCTTTGATTGCTTTATTAACGCTCTTTACAATACTGAATCCGAAAGAAAACGTGTAATGTAAACGAGAGTGGACCGTGGGCCGTGGTATGCGGGTATGTGAGACAGGTGACTGTTAGTGAGTGAAAAAATTTCATTGGAGGTCAGGCGAGGATGCGAACTCGTCGCACACCCGGCTGGTACCGTGGGAAAGAGTTTCATCGCGTACGCGCCTGGCATGTCATGTTATTCATGTCAATTCATGTCACGTTCACCGTGGATGCCTATTCTCCTATGCCAATTTTGGCTTACACGAAGCTAACGGGGAGACCATGAGTGCACCAGGACGTAGGCGGATAGATAGATAGATAGATAGATAGATAGATAGATAGATAGATAGATAGATAGATAGATAGATAGATAGATAGATAGATAGATAGATAGATAGATAGATAGATAGATAGATAGATAGATAGATAGATAGATAGATAGATAGATAGATAGATAGATAGATAGATAAAGGCAAAAGTACCTTTGGTTGGAAAAGAAATGCTTCTCACTTAGTGGTGCTTCTGGAGCATGCACGGTATTGCTCGGAAAGTAGCCTTAGAATGCTTCACATTAAAGCATTCTGCACATCGTAGCAATCGTGTTGTCGGCGTGAAAGGGACCCTCATCAGGCCACATAGCAAATTTTAGTTAGGCGCTGGAAGTTGCTGCGTGCCGAATGAAGAGCATTATGCCGCAAGAATTTTTCAAAAGTGGTTCATTACGAACTGAGAAAAACAATAATTTGTAGCGGCGCGCAACCATGATGCAATGAGGCGAGTTTCGAACCCTGGCCACTCGACCCGTGTAGCCTTCGCAAGCCAAATCTCTTCCCTGCCCTCTTCGGCAGCAGAGACGGAGGATCTCCTGGCACATACGCATGAATACGTCATGCGCATGCATGGTCACATGCGCATGACGTGCCCGAGCCATCCCGAGCACGCGAGCGGCGTTGCACTGCCGCTACCTTATTATTATTATTTTTTTTATGTAGCGGCCTTGGGCATTGTGTCGGCGTTCTCTGTGGTGTACTGTCTGTTTCTGCGGGACGGGCATGAACGTCGCGACATTAGTACGGGTACGAAACTAGCGGCATCAAGAGCCCGTGCCGCATGAACATTTAGGTAGACGCGGGAGAATACATGAGCGCAATGGGTGCTCGAAAGCGCCAGAACATTACTTTCGTTTCCAGGGCTGGCTTCTGCTCGACACGCTAACCGCGGGGACACGAACGCATGGGAAACGGGGGCACATTAGCCTCGCATCTGGCTGCAATTCACGGGAGAAAAAAAAGAAAAAGACACACACATTCCCTTTGTGTGTCTTATTATTTCTCTCAAGTTTTATTCATCTATTCAAGCAACAAATTACAAATTACACAAACTACACATGTGTCAAACAATTATCGCAGTTTCACGTGCTACTGCTGGCGATGTCAGAGCACAGTCGTCTACGTAGAGGACCGACGTCACAACACAACCGTCTACGTAGGGCCATTCCATCGTGTACGTCGTACCCTGATTCTATGGGCGCGTGCCCGCGAGAGGAAGGGCAAGAAGTGTTCAGCTTGAAATATGACCCGTTTCCGCGGCGCGTAGCGTTGCCAATTGTGGCAGACGTGATCGTGAACGTGCATTATATGCATTGCTCTCGTCAGCTCAAAAACTGTCAAACCTGGTGAGGGGCCCTTTAAAAAAACCCGGCATTTTTCATTGTTTTCCCTTTATTTGTGCACAAACCACAACACTCGGATTTCTGCTGTATTCTATAAGAACGTTGCATGACACAAGATCGAAGCTTTAATGTGGGTTTATTATTGCAAAGTAATGATAAGGCGTGAGATATTACGTAAAACGCTAAAAGTAGTACAAATATAGAATCACGAAAAATAATCACATAAGCCTGGTGTTCTGATATCTTCCCCCAAGTATATCAGCAACAAAGGCCATCGAACATTAAAGAGCTTTGTGCAGTTTTACGGTCATAAAACGAACTTTAATGTCAAGGTGTATGGCAGTGGCAGTGTCACACATAACAAGATGCCAGAGAAAAAAAGGGGGAAAGTTTCGAGCGTTTCACTCGCTCACTGTAATCTCACTCCCATCGTATTCACTCTTGCCAAATCCGAGCACAATAAGCAACATTATTACTGCAGCTGGAACCCTAAAGCGTATCCCGGTGGCAGCGGCTAAATACTTCTTGGCAGTGCAGAGCTCCTGCTCCATGCACAGATCAACAAGAATGCGCATTAGGTCCCACTGCTGACATTCCCAAGTGGTACGCGCATTGGACAATGGCAGGACATTGTCGCTCGGTACACATTGCCCGGCAAACTCGTGCAGCGTCGTTGCGAAAGTCGAGGCCGCTTCCCAGTAAGCGCACTTCCGAAGGTCCCGGTGCAGGTCACGGGATGGCCGCCTGCCTTCAACCGTCGCGGTGAACAAACGTTGACCGTTGCCGGCGTCCTCGGAAGCAGCTGCCGCTGGCGTTCTCGCAGATGGAAGAAGACGCTGCGGAAGAGGCGCCAGTCGTCGTCCCGGTCCAGGTCGTGTATCGGCAGACGCAGAAGCGAAGCCGCGTCTGCATCGAGTTCGCTTGCGTAGGACGACGGTGCCCTACGGATGGAGGCACGAGACTGCAGACACCAATGTTGACCGATGCTGGCCCCCTGAGCCCGCTGCAGTTGGTGCTCTCGTAGATAGAAGACGACGATGCGGAATAGGCCCCACTCGTCGTCACGGTCTAGCTCGTCCTGCGGCACATCCTGATCCAGGCACATCGAAGCACGTCTCGATCGATGCACTTCCTGCGGCAAACCCAGCCGCGAAGGCGCGTCTGGATCTGATTCCCTTGAGTAGGACGACGGTGCAGTACCGTCGGAGGTACGGGGCTGCAGATGGTGCTGCGTGCATTCCCATTTGCAGCATCTGCCAACGATGTATTCGAGAATTTTGTCGTGGCTGCCCATCCCACGCTGTATCGCCGTGCGGTCTTCCAGCCAGTCGACCATTGCTTCGCCTGGGTTTGGAACGAGTTCTGTGCCATATGCGCGTGCACGGCGAACGCGCTGCACGACTTCCTTCTCTTCTACTTCTTCTTCCTCCCCGTGAGTGGCTCATAGCCGCTGTGGGAGACAGGACACGAGGCGGCATGTTTTACCATCGCTATTAATATTTGAGTAATCATGAGTAAGGTGTATCGCCACCTTGAAACAGACTTTTTTAACAGTGGAGCTTTTTAAGCTTGTCGAACCCCTGGTTCGCCTCGACAGGAAGCTATGATCATCATGAATGGCCTCTAACTTATAGGGCATGTGGCGTCACCTAGCGCGTGCAACGCAACTCGGCCTGCGCGCACTCTCCGGCTCCGCCGGTTTGTCCGGTGTGGGATGCAATAATTCGGATTGGGGAGGGAACGAGTACAGAGAGAGAGAAAGAGCGAAATAGAGAAAAAGAAAGCGAAGAAAGAGAAAAAAGGTAAATACAGAGAAAGAAATAGAGCGAGAATGCGATTTAACTAAAGAAACATAATAAAGAGATAGAAACAAAGGAGAGCAAGACAGAAGGAGAAATAAAGAGAGAGAAACAAAGAAAGAGGGAGAAAGAAATCGACACAGAAAGAGGAAGCGAGAAATAGCGAGATAGAAAGGGAACAAAGAAAAAAAAAGATAGAAAGGTAGAGAGAAATAGACAGAGAGAGAAAAAGAGAAATAGCAAGAAACGGAGACAAAAAAAGACACTGAAAAACAGAGAGAGAGAGAGAAAGAAAGATAAAAATGGAGAGAAACAAGGAATGCCCCCCAGCTCCGCTGTTGGTTCATATACTTTTATTTTTTTCCTGGGGTTTAACGTCCCAAAACCACGATATGATTATAAGAGACGCTGTAGTGCAGGGCTCCGGAAATTTCGACCACCTGCGGTTCTTTAACATGCACCTAAATATAAGAACACGGGCCTCAAACATTATCGCGTCGATAGGAAATGCGGCCGCCGCGGCCGAGATTCGATCCTTGGGTCAGCAGTCGAGCGCCATATCCACTAGGCCACCGTGGCGGGGTGTTGGTTCATATACGATGACGTACTTAATTATATAAAGGAAACAAAGAGACTGCCGTGTTAATATTATAAGTACACCTATATGTCATCATTTCGTTTATTTGTCTGTCTTATCTGCATTTATTTATTTAATTTCATTATATAACAGTTATTTACTTCGCATTTAATAAAGAAACCAAAAATACTCCTAGTATATTTGCGTCCCTATAAATGATCTTTTTCGCATATCGCCCTTTTTTTCCTTTTCTTTTCGCAGCTTTGTAAGTAACCTGCCTTCTGCGATAGAAAAGAGTTTATTGGATCAAAACTGTGGCCACTGCATATCTAGCAAATTGAAAAATATTACCCTAATAATTGGTAAGTGAAATACCATCAATGCCTTCTGCACATCATTAAAACATGATGCTGCTTTGATTGCTTTATTAACGCTCTTTACAACAGTGAATCCTTAAGAAAACGTGTAATGTAAACGAGAGTGGACCGTCGCCCGTGGTATGCGGGTATGTGAGACAGGTGACTGTTAGTGAGTGAAAAAATTTCATTGGAGGTCAGGCGAGGATGCGAACTCGTCGCGCACACGGCTGGTCCCGTGGGAAAGAGTTTCATCGCGTACGCGCCTGGCATGTCATGTTATTCATGTCAATTCATGTCACGTTCACCGTGGATGCCTATTCTCCAATGCCAATTTTGGCTTACAAGAAGCTAACGAGGCGTCCGCGAGAGCACCAGGACGTAGGCGGATAGATAGATAGATAGATAGATAGATAGATAGATAGATAGATAGATAGATAGATAGATAGATAGATAGATAGATAGATAGATAGATAGATAGATAGATAGATAGATAGATAGATTGGCGCACTGAGGGGGGTGGTGGTTTCGGGGGTTGCAACCCCCCCCCCCCCGAAGCCGACCTAACCCCCCCCCCCCGTGACTGCCCCGCTGTCCTTCGCACCAGGATTCCAAAGTTCATTTCATATCCAGAGATGCCTTGAGATCGAATTTACCTGAGTGGCTCTAACAATGTGTTGTATTCACTCAACTACTCCTAAATTGAAAGAACGCAAACCGCATGCTCTATGGCTGTGCGTTCACTTCCAGGGAAGCAGCTTTCCAAGAATAATGTTGCTTTCACGGGTTGTCAGTCTGGCCCCTTTTTTAATCTTCTTGCCCCTTTTATTACTGCCATACAGCATGCCATGGCAAATGTAAGAATGGAACACATCGAGGGGCGAGCTTTCACTTCACTCCAGTCGCAACCAAAAATATTTCTGAGATACGTCTAAACGACTGTCTTTCCGTCGTCAGGAGATCCTTCGTCACAGTTTTTGTGTCTCATATAAATTTCATCGAACAAGAATTCAGTTCGCCCTTGAAACATAAGACTCTCGGCCGTGTTTGGATGTTCGCGTAGCCTGAAAATAAAACTCTGCAATCACACCTACACAATTCGATATCTTCAGTTTTCTTCAGAACCCCCCAAAATACGGAAGATATTAGTCTTAGACAATTATGCGAAGAGCCGGAACACACTTCCGCGCACAACGTGAAAAAACAAAAGAAAAACATGATATATTCAAGAAACTCATTAAGAACGGCTACGGAAAGTCTTTTATTCAGAAAGCAGTTCACTTCCGAAAACACGACGCAAGTTGATAAATTCAGCAACAACCCCCTCCTTTCCCAATCAATACCACCGCATAAATGCATCAGTCTCTACTATCCGAGGCGTGAGCGAAACCATCGCTCCCAACTACCGGCCGCCGAAAGAGAAAATTCAAGGCGTTGTCTACAAAATTTCTCGCGCTGGCTTCGACGCCAGCTGAACCGAGAACCTGAAAGAAAGACGGGAACGACGTCCCCAATTTTGCAAGAGATCGCAACCCCATAGCCGAACATTCCAAGGACGCTGACCGCCGAATCAATTTTCCTGAAACTACGGTCCTCACAGTTGAAACCAACTACCGAAAATGAATCCTGGCATATGTAAACGACACCAAACAACGTGAACCGCGCTCAAGGCAACCTACCCCTTGTCTACAGCACAAAAAGAAGAAAGAAAAGAAGAGATAGAAGCATATGCGTACCCAACACCAGTCTAGAAGGTGTTGGCGTACCGCCACTTCGACGCGTCCACACGTCTAAAAAGCTCCCCACCCCCTTCACCGTTCAAATCATGCCTTCCGGTCAAGCCCTTGCACTCCTCTGTTCTTTTGCCGACAAGCACCGCCGCCGCCTGAAGCACCCTTTCATACCCGCCGAACAAGAAAAGAAGCCCTCTTCATGTGTGTCCCTTCCTCAAACTCCGAAGAAGGAACCGTATGGTTTCTGAAACGTCGGGACAGCTCATATTTTGAAGATAAGATGCCGGCTGAATCTGAACCATCCGCCAAGCTTCGACGCACGTGTTTTCTATTTTCTTCGGGGCTGGTGGTGAATGGTACCGTCAGTCGCTTAATGGCTGCAACGAAGTGGTCGCGCATTTTTTTTAACCTCGTTGACAGCGGACGAACGAGACGTGTTAGTGTGGCGAGAAGAAAGGCCACCTCGCAAGCGGCTCGTTCATCAAAGCGACCGCGACCTCACGGAGGCTGCATAGCACGAGCACACGACGATATTAGTCTAAGCACATCGAGTAGTTCCTGCATTTCTGAGCGAGCCTTGGAGCAACTAGTGTGTGCGTCGCTGTCACAAACGAATGTGTCAATAAAGCGCGCGCGCTGCCACTTTCAAACGGCAGCGGGATAGCACGGCGCCAGCCGCTCGCCCAAGAAGTGCAAACAACGAAAAAACAAGTATCAAAGACGCCGACGCGCCGCATCCTCCTCGCCCACTAGCAGTCTCAGATCAAACGCCCGGCAAAGCCTCGAACTTTCTAGAGGAAAGGCATGACGCGACGCCGAGTGACGCCGCCGCGAGTAGAACCGGCGAGAGAAATCTCGATCCTTCCCTAGCCTTGGCTGTGCTGCACGCAAGAGAACGCTCCCGACGCTTCTAGAGTCCGAGGGAGAGGAGATAAAAGCGTGCACCGGAGTCAGAGGGTCAGTCAGTCCGGAGATGGTGAAGTTATGCTGAGTGTGGCCAGAGCATATCTACCACTTTAGAGAACGGAAACTGTACCTTTGACTGTAGTACGGAAATAAGGGTAGCGGCGGCGTACTAAACTGTAATAGAGCGAGGCGAGATGGCGCTGCAAGTACTATCATCATCATTAGAAAAACGCGTTTTTACGGTTGGTTCGCCCTGGTTGCGCTACTGCGCTTTTTGTTCCCTGCTCGCGTGTGTAATATTTATCGCCAGGTGACCAAACTGGCCGCGACTGGCAAAAACAACGTCAATCAAGTAAGGTTTGCATCGTTTATTGTGAGTGCCCAAGCTGGTACAAGCAATGTATACAGTCAGGTCGAAGCAAAACAAGTCACTCATACACGTGTGTAATCAGTCTGAAAGCTGACAAATATGTGCATATAACTGAACACCGAGATCGCTGAAAGAACGTTGCTCTCGTTGTGTAGCAGCGTCCGAGTTTTTAACAGCATAGATTTGGGACAAGGGTCTTATCCTTCCGTTAGTTATGCGGCGCTTGCCAGGTTGTGTTGATCTTTGAGTGCATGGTGTGGAGTCGGAAACGAAACGTGCGCTACGCCGACAGATAGTTGGCGCAGTGAGAGCAATGTAGTTTTGATTAATCTTTTACGTAAACAATCGCGGATGCTTACAGTTCTGCATCCTTCTCGCTCTGCGATGTCACCTTGAATGCGTTACAAATAAAGAATATCGCGTTGTGTCTACAGGGCAGGCACGAATTTCTCGGCTAAATTCTCGGCCGTGAAGCCATACCATAGGTATTACGTATTCAGGTAATAGGTGGAAGAAAATATTTCAGGCTCGTTTTGTTCCTCGATATAGTTCAGTTACAGAGTTTCTACAGCTAAAATTTCTTGGCGCTAGTAGTAATCGGACTGCTGAGTATGCAGCATAGATGAATGCTAAAGAAACAGAGATATAAGGCGAGTGCTTACAGATTCTAGAAGCACAATTCTAAGAAAATAAGCTTTTGCATGCAGTGTACATCTTTGTTGGTGTTCGCACAGAACACTAAACAACTGCTCATCCGTAAGCACAATCTCTGTATCACATAGACATGTCGATAGAAGTTGAGCACTCTATTGCAAACAGACTCACGAAATCAAGCTGTGGGGCATGATGTGAACCTGTGCCAATGCTGGATAAATAAAGGTCATATATATATTGCATACTTGTTATTGTGTTATTTAATTTTTCAACATATTTGGGCTTGGGAGCTCAAGTATGTATTCTCCCTGCTACTTTTAGAAGCTCCGGCTTGAAATACTGCCACATGCGCACCTTTCTTTCTATGTTTTATGTTATTGGCCAATACGTGTAGTTACTGCGTTGCGCAAACCGTGCCAGAATGTCTGGGAACATTCCAGATTATTTTAGGATCTTCTGTTAGGCTGTAGCGTGCAACTGCAAACAGCTCAGTTTATTGTCGAACTAATGCAGCCACCAGTGATAATGCTCGAATGTTCGATGCCGCAGGTACAAATGCCGACGCGCCTTGCCACAGATCAGTTTATCGACGGCCGACGCCTGTTCGCCGCTATCAGTGTGCAGTGTGTATTGCTGTAGTTTGACTTTTCGTTTCCCGGCCACAAGTTCGGCCGAATAAAAAGTTTCATCTTGGACACACCGACTGCTGCTTTCGTCGACGTCACGACCCCGTGACAATACGTAAAATCTTGTAGTGTGGCTGTGGATAAGTCCAAGTTCATGTGTGTTTTAAATTACCTCTTCGATTTCCTAGGTTTTTTTCGTGACAGTAGTTCACAGACTTTCACTTCATAGTGGTAGGTGCTACAACTGTGACATGTTAATTCAATCAAACAGCAGAAGTAGGTGTGTTCAAACAAATTTGGGACGTTTCTCTGCTATGTAAAAAAGAAAACACTACCATACTCACTGAACACAATCTCACTCATCACGACAACGTAAACGTGCTTGGTGAAGCTGTGCTGGAAGAAGTGCTCGTCACACTTATAATTTATTTATTAGCTGTAAATAATTTGAAGGAGCCCATTGAACATATGTGCAAAGGCTAATGTAATTGAGCACAGCCTTGTAAAGCTTTGTCGTATCTTTTTGTAAACTTCTATGATCTAAACACAGTTAATTAAGGCAAAACAGTTTTGAGCATAGTTTGTAAACTGTCTCATAATGCACAACTAAATGTTCCATTTATGTTGCGCGGTGGCTGCATTTTCGATGGAGGCGAAAATGTTTGAGGCCCGTGTACTTAGATCCAAGGTGGTCGAAATTTCCTGAGCCCTCCACTACGGCGTCCCTCATAATCATATCGTTGTTTTGGGACGTTAAACCCCAGATATTATTAGATGTTGGAAAGACTGTTAATTCCCCTCACTGCCGTAATGTTCGTTTTGTAATGTGATTTATAATTAAAAAAAAACTGACCCTACGTTTCGAGACTAGTTTGGTCTCTTAGTTTTTTTTAAATTAAGAAGACTAATGATTAAATGTGGCTGGAGAGTCTTTCTATTCTTATCATCTTGCCCAGCCAGACAGACTTCTATATATTTACCCTTAAATGTATAATTTCTGATGACTCACATGCAAACCATGATATGATTATGAGTCATACAGTAGTGGGCAACTCTAGATTGATTCTAACTGACTGGAGGTTAACAAATGCAGTTGTAGCCTTGAAGAAGACAAGACTGCTTGTCGAAACATTTGCTCCAGCGACACCTCTTGTTCACAAATTTTTCGTCTCTTCAAGCTTCTGTCTTTCCCTGAACTTCAGACGCAGATCTAAGCACACGAGTGTCTTTGCATTTCGCCCCCAATGAAACGTGAACACCGTGGCTGGGTATAAAACCTGCGTCGTTGAGCTCAGCAGTGCCAGGTAACGTAACTAATGCACGGAGCTAGTGCTCAATTTCAACGCTATTGCGGTGTAGATTGCATGACACAGTAGACAGCTAATACTTGTAGACGATTGTAGGCACAGCTCCATGAGATGCCTGATAAACCATTCACAAATACAGCATTGCAAGCGTGAGGTTCAAGATGACCTGTTGTAGCAGCAGACGTTCACATGTTTCGCCGCACTTGCAGAGTGGACATTCGGGGGTAGTCACCCTGTCGTTGCCTGGCAATCCTGGAAAAACAAGTAATGACACCACCAGATATTGATAAGCATAATCAATGAAATATTAAATTTTGCAAAAGTAAACATAGTGAACAAAAACAGCGGTTTGTTATACATATATGTAAACGTACCTCATAATGCATGTTGTATCACTCGGGCTAGCTTCTTTACCAAGGCGTGTCATGTAACAGGTGCCTTGCTCATTGCGCACAGCTGTTTCCTTGTCAGGCCAGGTGGTTACAGGAGAAAAAAAAATATTTCTGATTATAGTGACGGTTTTTTATCACACTAAAGTGAAAGTACACTCATAATTATGTGAAGCTTTTGTTACACTAAATGTGCAGTAAAGGTAACCTAAACTAACAGCAGGAGAAATGAGACCTCTAAACCTGGCTTCTTTTTTTTTTTTTTTTCAAATGCGATCCGGTAAACTATAACTCATATGTTTTTTGCACTGATATACGGGCTAGTTATGAAGATACATGCGAGGCGTTGGTGATGCAATTGCCTCCGTTTATTTATTGCAGTGGCCTGGTTAATGTTAACCGAACGATAAAACTCAGCAACCCGCTCCCACGTGAAGCCACGCCGAAAGGAACGCACGTTTTCTCAACGACAGAGTATGACGTTAAAAAATTGAATATTGCAGTGCGTCGCCTCCGTGTGACACCCACACAAAGCCATTGGTTAAAAAAAACTAAAGCAATGGGTTTTTACTCACCGGTCCGTGTATTCTCGGGCTTGAAACGAGTGTCATCTGGTGAAAGCTTCAACGGTCCCTTCGTTCCCCTGAAGTCAGCTGAATGCACTTCGCGAAGGGATTTTAACGAGTCAAAACGAACAGAACAAAAGCGAGTGCGTCGGCCGGCAGTGCCTCGAAACATTTACAGCGAAACGAAACAGCGCGAGACCCATCCCAATGCACCGCGAACCGTTACCTGTCGTTGCGCCGCGGTATATTTTGAAATGAAGATAATGATGCCGATAGGCTGCTGACAACTACGAGTTTTTTGGAGCAAAAACTATTACAAAAGATTGATGACGTGGTACCTGGCAAGGCAAGGCCACTTCGTATAAACAGCAATTTGTTTATTGAAGTGTAACAGTAAGCAAACAACTAAACTTCCTTATTTCAAGAATATTTTAATTTGAAGTTTGGGCCCGACGTGGGCGCCCCTACATAAAAACTCAAATAGCGCGAATGGCGGCCACCACAACGTCGCCTTGTTATCCTAACGCAGAGGTTAGTAGATCCACTCCCGGTGTTTGAAGCTGGAACTCGCCGCAGTCGATTTTTTCGCCCTCTGCGGCGATCGCTGGAACTTGAGACTTTCCGGGGCCTGGTGTGGCTCCGTCAGCCAAAGAAGACGTGCTTACGATGTTGTGCGGTCCGTCGATCGTCGATCTGGAAGAATCGGATGACGACGCCGTCTGAGCAGTGACAAGTTACGTGTTTCCTGGAAGAGAAACATTCGGGACTGACCGGAGGGCACTTCGACGATCAACGCTGGAATTTGAGTGAGTGTTTCCTGGAAAAGTAAGCATTCAAGTACCGTCCAAGAATTGTGGACTGGATACGCTGTTCAATATTCAGGACTTTAACTGTTCTTGAATAGTTGTAATGCATGAGATTGCATTTGTAGCGCGTGATCTGTTTGTTTAGTTTCCGTTGTGTTAACACCATCTGAGTTATATTGTGAAGTTGTAACTGGTACCAGCCGAGTGTGCATGTGTTTGTGATGTTTGTACTGCCTTAACTGAGAATATATTTCGTTTGTGTTATCGACTCTCGGCTCTGACTGGGTCTTTGGACCACAACCGGCGTTCGCTGGCGCACTAAAAGGACCAATTCTAAATTGTCCGCGCTTTCGTGGTGCGTTTCGGGGGGCGATACGTCCGCCCTTGGAATCCGCCCGGCGACTGCCATCCCCATTAACGGGATCAGTGACAGTCGCCAGCCATTGTCGCAGTATCGCACGCACACAGTGACCCAAGCATTCCATGCGGAGTGCATACGTTGCGGAGATGGGAGGAGCAAGAAGCCGTGGCAGAATGAGTAAAAGTTTTTAACGACGTCTGGCAAGAAAAAAGAACCTTGGGAAAGTGCGGAAGGTCTGTTGTGCGGCTTGTTTCTTTTTCTCTTTTTCAGTAAACGTCTCTCGCCCACTCTTTTTACCACTTCTTTTTTTGCATGTACATCGGACGGAAACTACAAGGTTTGATGTGTATATATGCGCACGTTCAGTATGCTTGCTAGAACTTGTTGCTGTGTTTGTTGCGTGAATCTGCGCCGACAATGACCTACCTTGCCGAAGCCCTCTCGCTGAAGCCCCAGTCGAACACGGTCCTCACCGCTACTGCCCATATGCCCTTTCCCCTCCCCTTAGTGTAGGGTAGCGAGCCGAATGCTACAATTCTGGTTAACCTCCCTGCCTTTCTCTCGTTTTATTATCTCTCTCTCTCAAGCGACGCAGAAAAAACACCGGAATGCCCGATTACGGCCATAGACGAACCGGTGACTCAGCAGATATCGTCGTCTCATGTGTCCACGGACCAGTCAGTTTTTACTAATGATGGTTCAGTCGCCGAACCTATATGCGCCCGAGTGACCTGTGAATCTGTGCTGGAATTAAAGTCAGTAAGTGTGGCTATAATGCAGTTTTTCCGTGAGTTGAGAATTGTACTGTACGTGTGCTGCATTGAACTGTACATAGTGTTTATAATCAATACTATGTAGTTTATAAGCAATATTTACGGTGCGCTTTAAAATTTGTAGTTTGGCGAGAATCGAAGGAAGCATAGAAAGTTATCAGCTGCAGAGTTTTTTAAGAGCTAAAGTTGCTTCCATGCGGGCGTGTTCGTATGGTATTTTCTTAATACAGTGGTAGTGCAAATACACGGGACAAAAGAAACGCACACGAAAACACACGCACGACGCTGGGTGTCTTCGTGTGCCTTTCTTGCGTCCCGTTTGTATGCGCTGCCATGGTAATAAAATTTTTAACATCATTGCGCGACCGCCAGACAGCCGACATGTCAGCACCCTTACCACTACGTCAAAACTGCAAAATTACCAGAAATAAGTGCCTGCCAAACAACTTCGTTGGTAACTATGTTACTCATTGATTTATTCAATTTGTAGTTTATTTTCTACGTGCACTGCTCCATTGAACGGTTTTTGGGCCTTGTCAAGTTGTTTCAAGTCCTTTCTGTAAAACCGTGAATAATAATCATCATCATTATTTATGTTATTATTATTATTAATTTATTATTATTATTATTATTATTATTATTATTATTATTATTATTATTATTATTATTATTACTGCTGGTATTTTATTTGTTGTCACATTACTCCAGCTGAAGCAAGGAAATGGCATATTATGCA
The DNA here is from genome assembly GCF_013339695.2 of Rhipicephalus sanguineus. Classification (NCBI taxonomy): domain Eukaryota; kingdom Metazoa; phylum Arthropoda; class Arachnida; order Ixodida; family Ixodidae; genus Rhipicephalus; species Rhipicephalus sanguineus. The sequence continues at coordinate 50,053,273 of NC_051176.1, forward strand.
ATGTGCTTGAACCCCGCCCCCCTCCGCACTCCTGTAATTTTGTGAGAATTTCAACCGCCCCTCCCCTGAGATAAATACTGGGTGCGCTAATAGATTGTTGTGATATCATCCCCCGAGTATATCAGAAACAAAGGCCATCGCATTTTAAAGAGCTTTGTGCAGTTCTACGGTCATAAAAAGAAATTTAATAAGGTGTATGGCAGTGGCAGTGTCACACATAGCAAAATGCCAGAGACAAAAAAAAAAGGGAAAGTTTCGCGCGTTTTACTCGCTCACTGTAATCTCGCTCCCATCTTATTCACTCTTGCCAAATCCGAGCACAATAAGCAACATTATTACTGCAGCTGGAACCCTAAGGCGTATCCCGGTGGCAGCGGCTAAATGCTTCTTGGCAGTGCAGAGCTCCTGCTCCATGCACAGATCAACCAGAATCCGCATCAGCGCCCAGTGCTGACATTCCCAAGTGGTACGAGCATTGGGCAATGGCAGGACATTGTCGCTCAGTACACAGTACACGGCAAACTCGTGCAGCGTCGTTGCGAAAGTCGAGGCCGCTTCCCAGTCAGCGCACATCCAAAGGTCCCGGTGCAGGTCGCCTTCCGCCGGGTTAGGGTGGCTAGCCGGGAGCATGGAATCGGCGCTCATCATGCTGTAGTTCCCATATGGGTCGCGGGGTGGCCGCCAGCCTTCAACCATTGCGGTGAACGAATGCTGACCGTTGCCGGCGTCTTCGGAAGCCCGCTGCAGCTGGCGTTCTCGCAGGTGGAAGAAGATGCTGCGGAAGAGGCGCCACTCGTCGTCCCGGTCCAGGTCGTATATCGGCAGACACAGAAGCGACGGCGCCTCTGGATCGAGTTCGCTTGCGTAGGACGACAATGCGCTACCGGGGAAGGCACGGGACTGTAGACACCGATGCTGACCGCTGTCGGCCTTCTGGGCGTGCTGCAGCTGGTGCTCTCGCAGGTTGAAGACGCTGCGGAAGAGGCGCCACTCGACGTCTTGATCCTGGTCGTCCTGGGGCACCACCTTATCCAGGCACATCCAAGCACGTCTCGATCGAGGCACGTCCTGCGCCAAACCCAGCCGCGAAGGCGCGTCTGGATCAGGTTCCCTTCAGTAGGACGACGGTGCACTACCGTCGGAGGTACGGGACTGCTGATGGTGGTGCGTGCATGCCCATTTGCAGCACCTGCCAACGATGTATTCGAGAGTATTGTCGTCGCTGGCCAACCCACGCTGGATCGCCGTGCAGTCTTCCAGCCAGTCGACCATTGCTTCGCCTGGGTTTGGAACGAGTTCCGTGCCATATATGCTTGGTTGGTTGGTTGGTTCCTCAGTACTTTGGCTCAACCCACTGCGGGGGATAGGCCATGAAGCGGACGGTGCTTTGCTTAGGAAACTAATTCACTTAGTGAAGGAAAAAGCTGAAATGAAATGTTTAGCCTTTACATATAAACTCGCAAGATTTAAAGAAGAGAAAAAAAGAAAGAAAAAAAAACGCCTATATGGAAACAACAAGAACAATAAAAAATATATATATACAGTTGCATATAAGACAACTCAGGCTACACTCAACATTCAATTCTTTTGGATTCTCGTAAAAAATTAGAGACAGCGTTGAAAACGCTCCTGTGGCTAAAACCAAATGTGGTTGCCCCAAATGAAAGAATCACCGGAAGTGACAAATTCAAGCCCAACTTCCGCAGGGGTTCTTCTAGTAGTCTTTTTCTTTGTGTTTTAAATCTTCGGCACGTCAAAAAGAAGTGCTCCAGAGATTCCCTCTCATTACAGTGGAGGCATAACGGTGACTGAGCCAGACCCGACCTGTGAAGGTAAAAGTTCAGTGGTGGGACTCGACAGCGTAGCCTTGTAATTAGTATTTCTTCCTTCCTAGATGAACACCATGTGCTCTTCCAAGGAAACTTTAGCTGTGGGAAATCTGATGAAAACAAAGGAGATTTATCGAAGTTCGTGGTACGCTTTTCAAATCTCGCTGCTGTGACATACGCTGACGTGGGCAATACAGACAAAATAGGGCCATCATGGGATGATATTGCCAGTGCATCCGCATATTCATTGAGTGCTAGCCCTCTATGGCCTGGTACCCACACTAATCGAACCAGCCGTACATGCCTGGGAATCATCGAATAGAACGTCTGTATGGTACTCGATAAATTAGGTGCACTTAACGCAGAACAGACAGAGAGGCAATCAGACAGAGGCAGAACAGACAGAGAAGCAGTACAACCACTGCTGATAGACACTGGGGCAATTTACTCAATGCTAGGACTATTGCCAGCAATTCAGCCTGGTAAATAGGGGTGAAGTCCGGTAACCGAATCGAGAATGACCAGTCTAGAGAGAATGATACAATTCCCACACCTGCCTTCTCTTCACAAACGGACGCATCAGTCGCTATCACAGTGTTTGTTTCTAAAGTGGCCAGATGATCTTCCAAAATGCAATTTAGGTATTTTTGTCGTAAATTTTTTGCGTTCTTGGGATATATATCGTCAAATTCAATCCTAATTGTTTCTACAGTGCTGAGTATCTGTACTTCCCAGAGGTGAACTTTTAATGGGTCCAAAAGTCTCTGTGTAAAAATGACCTGGGGGCAACGTAATCTAGACCATTGGTGGTTAAAAAATGAGGCTTGCTGGTTAATGAAGACATACTGTGACCTCCTCTGTGGAGAAGCATAGATTTTTAGGAATGTACGTACTGTTAAAATATGAAATCTTTTGATAAAAGACGGTAGGCGTGATTCTTCGTATAGAATATTGTTTGCAACAAATTTTGGTAGCCCCAGACATAATCGTAATGATTCACGTTCTAACAAAACCAATGGTCGAACTTTATAAGCCGGAGCGCCAGAAAACAAAACGTAGCCGAATTCTAGAATTGGTCGAATGTACATGCAATAAATCATGACGAGCACGTCTCTGCGCAAACCGGCACGTTTATTGCTGAGCCTACGCAGCATCCCTACTGCGCGTGCTCCCTTAGTAGCCATGTTTTCTATATGGGGCCTCCAGTCAAGTTTGTCGGTATAGGTTACTCCTAAATACCTAACTGACTCGACCTGAGGTATCACGGCTTGTCGGTAAAGTAATGAAATTTGCACTGGTACATTTTGTGCGAAAACAACAATTGCACTTTTATTAATATTTAGCGATAAATTAATACCCTCTAGCCACGTTTCCAGGCCATTCATGTATTTCTGCAGGGTTTGGTAAAGAGTGTGAATGTCTGCTGACGTAGCGAAAAATGCGATATCATCGGCATACACATACACCTGCACGTTCTGCTGTATGGGAATAGAACATAGTAGAATATTAATTAATAAGGGTGGTAACACTGAACCCTGCGGAAGGCCTCTCGTTTGCTTATATTTTGAAGAACTGACACCAGATTGCGAGCAATAAAATTCTCTATCCCTCAAGAAAGCATAGACCCATGCCACAAAGTATTCTGGCAGTCCTAAGTTCTGAAGCGAATTTATTAGTTTCACATGCTCCACACTGTCATAGGCTTTGGTGATATCTAAGGTTACTAAAGCTGAATATTGTTTCTGATATTGAGCAAGCTGTATTCTACTTTCTAGATCAACATGTGCACACCAAATGGAACAACCACGCCTGAAACCAATTTGACATGGGCTCAGTGTCATTTTTTCTGACATCCAGCGATCTACCCGGCTATGTAAAATTCTCTCGACGAGTTTTACTAGATTTGATGTGAGTGCTATAGGCCTGATATTATCTAAGGTAAACCCCGCGCCTTGCTTTTTTAATAATGGAATAACTTTTGCAACTCTCCAATCAGCTGGGATCCAAGAATTTCTAATTGAGTGATTCACAATTTCGAGTAGGCCAAGGGGGTATATTTTACGTACTGCTTTTATTACCGACGTCGTGATACCATCAGGACCTGGAGCGGAATTAGGCAGCGTTCTTACCACATTTACTAGCTCAGCAGCTGTGACCTCCTCAAAATCCTCACCCCTCTTAGGGGTCTGGGGTTGGTATAAGAGAACAGTCGTAAAGCGACTCTCTAGGCCCTGAGCGATGTCTTCGAGAAAGTACTTCAGTTCACTTGGTGTTGATACTACAGATTCTACGGTTTTCAGTACTGGAAGAACTTTCTTGGTTCTCAGAAAGCGAAATAGTGCTTTTCTGTTTGCTGTCTTTGAGAGAAACTCAGAACGTTCACTGTCAAATTTGTTCTTCGCAATGGCAACGGTTCTTTTAAAACTCGCGGCGGCATACTTATAGTCACTCCAGTTGCGAGGGCACTGGTTGAAAAGTAATTTTTTCCATGCAGCTTTTCTTAATCTATACGCCCGCGAACAGTCCGCATTCCACCAAGGGTTGGTCGAAGCGCTTTTGGAGCTGTGTATGATGAATTTGGATTTATTCAACGATTCTTTTAGGATGTTGCTTAATCTGATAGCGTCTGGTTCCCTATCATCGTGCACGACGAACGCGTTGCACGACTTCCTTCTCTTTTACTTCTTCCTCCCCGTGAGTGGCTCATAGCCGTTGTGGGAGACAGGACACGAGGTGGCATGTTTTACCATCGCTATTGATATTTGAGTAATCATGAGTAATGTGTGTCGCTGCCTTGAAACAGACTTTTTTTAATACAGACTTTTAACCTTGTCAAACCCCTGGTTCGCCTCGACAGGAAGCTATCATCATCACGAACGGTCTCTACCTTATATGGCATCTCGCTTCGCCTAGCACGTGTGCACAGCTGCTCCTAGCGCGTGCAACGCAACAACTCGGCTGGCGCGCACTCTCCCGCTCCGCCGATTTGCCCGGTGTGGGATACGATAATTCGGATTGGCGAGAGAACAATACAGAGAGAGAGAGAAAGAAAGAGATAGAGGGAAAGAGATAGAAGGAAAGAGCGAAATAGAGAGAAAGAAAGCGAAGAAAGAGAGAAAAGGTAAATACAGAGAGATAAATAGAGAGAGAATGAGATTAAAATAAAGAAACATAAGAAAGAGATAATAAAAAGGAGAGCAAGAGAGAAAGAAAAATAAGGAGAGAGAAAGAAATAGACACAGAAAGAGGAAGCGAGAAATGGAGAGAAAGGAAGAGAGGGAACAAAGAGAAAAAGATACAAAGGGAGAGAGAAATAGACAGAAAAAAAGAAATAGCAAGAAAGAGAGACAAAAAATTGGACCATCTCCCCGAAGGGAGCCCTGATGGGATGCGAAGCAGCAGCGTTGCGCACGGGTGGCATTACGGGTTGAACGGCGCTAACGCGGGTGCTGCGGAGAGCGCTGAAGATTCGTTTGAAGCGAAACTCGGTGTAGCGTTTACTGGTGTAAACGTTTGTTTGAAACGCAGACACGGGAGGCGAGCAGGCGTTGGAGCCGGCAGCTGCTGGCGCTCCGGCGGGTGAGGGAGAAAGTGGCGTACGCGCGCACCTGCGAGGGAAGCGTGCGTGGGGGGCGTGACGTCAACGCCCAGCTACGGCGTGACCTACTTGGCACCGCTCCAACACCTGCGCCGAGGGAAGCGCGTTGCCTCGCGTTTGTGCGGACGGAGTGACAGCGTTACATAGGCTAGTCAAAGACCTGCTACGCATCTAAAAAAAAACCGAAAAACAGAGAGAAAGAAAAAGACAGATAAAAATTAAGAGTAACCGGGAAGGCCACCTAACTCGGCTGTTGGTTCATATATATGATGACGTATTTAATTATATAAAGGAAACGAAGAGACTGCCGTGTTAATATTAATAAGCACAGCTATATGTCATCCTTTCGTTTATTTATTGATCTTATCTGCATTTATTTATATAATTTTATTTTATAACAATTGTTTAATTAGCATTTAATAAAGAAACCAAGAATACTCCTAATATTTTTCCTCCCCTATAAATTATCTTTTTCGCATATCCCCCCTTTTTCCTTTTCTTTTCACTGATTCTGCGGCCGCACGATTTGTGGCCGATCGCCCGTGCTGGGTTGAGCCGTTGTTCTAGGAGCCAACCAACCAAACAACCAATCCAGCCTTGCGCCACTAATGCAAGCTGCGCCTATTTTTTTTTTAAATCTTCGTTTCTTTTATTTCTTAGTACGCTGCTTGTTCAAGACTATTTAATAATAATATCTGGGGTTTAACGTCCCAAAACCACGATATGATTATGAGAGACGCCGTAGTGGAGGACTCCGGAAATTTCGACCACCTGGGGTTCTTTAACGTGCACCTAAATCTAAGTACACGGGCCTCAAACGTTTTCGCCTCCATCGAAAATGCAGCCGCCGCGGCCGGGATTCGATCCCGCGACCTCCGGGTCAGCAGTCGAGCGCCATAACCACTAGACCACTGTGGCGGGGCTTCAAGACTATTTAGGAAAGACAGAGAGTTTCACGGTATGAAACTCTATGAGGAAAAAAATTAGGCCTGGCTCCGCTATCGCAAACACAAAGACCATCAGAGCTGCGTGGGCTTAGCGGACTATTGCAAAGACAAGCAAAGGAGAAGCGATCCTTTAGCACAGCCAAAGCCATAGGCGTGCGCACAGGGGGGGCAGGGGGGGCGGTCGCCCCCCCTAATCACATAAGAGGGGGGGGGCGCAAAATCTGCCCCGTACATTGACCCTTCTAGTCACCTAAGAGGGGGGGGGGCGCAAAATCTGCCCCTTACATTGACTTTGAAGGGGGGGGGGGCGCTGCGACGACCCTTTGCCCCCCCTAATGGGGAGCCCTGCGCACGCCTATGGCCACAGCCAACCTTTAGCACGCAACTGTTGGTGGGCAGCACAGGACCGGGTTTATTGGAGGAACATGGGCGAGGCATTTGCCCTGCAGTGGTCAGGCTGACCATGATGCTAGTGTGTGCCATTTGTTACTGTTCACTTTCGGACCGTGACTTCCCAGGTTAAATTGCCGCCTCGCCAAGAAAGATTACTTTTTTTTCTTTCGATCGCTCCCTCTCGTCCTTCTGCGTTTTGTCTTTCTCTCGCCCATGGCAAGTTCGCCATTGAACCCGTACAACACTGCAGTCTCATGCTTCTCATAAATGCAAGTTCTGCAAGCGTGCGTGCATAGCCAAGTGTCGTTGACGCTCGCTATTCGCAGCGTGGGTGCTCAGGTCAAAAGAGCTTGCTTCGTCTTATTTATTAATTTATTTCCTTCTATCTCTCTTCATCCTCTCCACAACGCCCAGCGGAATTTTCCGCAACAGCAAATGGGCCCCGGACTCAGAGCTTCGCCTTCTGGGACTTCACAAGAAAAACGAACAAAAATAAAGTTTGCTACTGCCACTACTTTTTCTACTGACGTTCGGCAATAGGTGGATAGCGAAAACCCGACTCTTGTAGAGGACTGAGGGCTACGAAGCCCGTCAGCATCGACTTCCGGTTAGAGAGTCCTCGCCGCCGTACGGGCCCTGAAACCTATGCCGTCGCTTTCTCCGTGTTCCATATAGCAGTCGTGGTGATATTAAATGCGAAGCGTTTCTTAGCGAACCTCAGGCACTTTGGGCGTTTCTATCTATCTATCTATCTATCTATCTATCTATCTATCTATCTATCTATCTATCTATCTATCTATCTATCTATCTATCTATCTATCTATCTATCTATCTATCTATCTATCTATCTATCTATCTATCTATCTATCTATCTATCTATCTATCTATCTATCTATCTATCTACTATCTATCTATCTATCTATCTATCTATCTATCTATCTATCTATCTATCTATCTATCTATCTATCTATCTATCTATCTATCTATCTATCTAGCCGCCAACGTCTGAGCGCTCTCCTAGTCGTCTCCATAAGTTCTAATATACCAAAATATCAGCAGCAGGGGATCAGTGTATGACGAACACGATTCACTGGCCATGACATGAATAACGCAAAATACCTGTCACGTACGTCATGAAACCCTTTCTCTCAGTCACTTGTGGCACGTACCCGCATACCAGAGTTCATGTTATGCGGGTATGTGCCACAGGTGTTACAAAGCCTCAACCAACACAGTAACCGCGAACACACACATTCACATGCAAGGAAAGTAATAATAATATTAGTTGTTGGGGTTTTGTGTCCCAAAACCACGATATGATTATGAGAGACGCCGTAGCGAAGGGTCCGGAAATTTTCACCGTCTGATATTCTATAACGTGCAGCGAGAGAGAGAGAGAGAGACAAGAGGGAGGAAGGAAAGACAAGGAGGTTAACCAGAAGCAGTCTCCGGTTTGCTACCCTGCACGTGGGAAGGGGTAAGGGGATGTAAAAGAATGAAAGAGAAGAAGAAGAGTTTGTGACGACAGCACGCGACAAAATACAACGACAACAAAACGAAACAAAACAAAACGAAGTCATAACCGCAGTCCAAGTACTACACAGCACCATTTTCTTCCAGCAGTCACAGTTTGACATTGAGTCCGGTATGTTGGGGAAACCGCAACAACGCCCTGAGAGCGGCTCGTGCTGAAGACCGGGTAGGCCAGGGCCCTAGGATTTTGTTCTACGTGAGAGGGCGGATCAGCAGCAGAGCACCGTAACCGCTCCACCACCGCGGCGGACGCAAGCAAGTGAGGAAGCTGAAGACATAACACCCCTGGAAGACGCTCAACTACCATGCACTCGTTCACGTGGTCCACAACGTGGATCACGTTGATTACGCAAAAACCGGGGTCAATGCTTCCTACAATAAATCTGCCGAGAGAACTAGGCCTTTCATCATTACCGGTGACTTCAACATAAATTTATAAAGACCCAACAACGCCTGGTCTTTATACTGCGCGAAAGACGGCTTGAATGTGAACAGGGCATCAAGAAACCTCGTTGCCACGTTCAGGGCAGGAGGCATAGATCATTTCATCGTAAGAGGCATCCAGGATTTCCACCAGCTGTGCTATACCTCGGACTTTAGTACACTGAGACCCCTCTTAGCCGCGATCACGAACGGATCCGATTAACACGTCCGGTCCAGCTGCTGGTGCTCACTGATCACGGTGATGATGACCTTGTTCAAGAACTCTCCAAGAACCCCTTCTACACATACACACAAGTTCGTGAAACGTGCGTGCGTTCGGACAAGTATGCAACTGCAACGCAACTGTAACAACAACAACTGTGACTGTAACGTACGTGCAGTGAGCCTGCGCGTGCCACTCGGCTGTGTTTATATCCAGGGAAAAGTTCCTGAATCTAGGTTCGTTGCGAGTAATGCCTGTCCTGTGCATATGTGTTTCTTCTTTGAGCCGTTCGGATTCGCGCTATCCAGAATTGAAGAATATAAGCACTGCATAGCAGCTTACCGAGTCCGGTGTTGATAACACCCATGTTGCTGTTGGCATCGTTTCGCAACTGTAAACAACTGGTTATATAATTCGTATGCGATTCTCCAACATATGAGTGTGTGTATACCACTTCCACATTTCTCTAGTGTGATTTCGTAAGATTTCGCTCAATGTGGAAAAATATGCCACGTTCACCATTCCGCGCATGCTTCGCATAACACCGATTCCCAAGGTACGTGGGATCTGCCGAATTTTTTTTCATGCAAATTGCCGCACAACTACCAGCCAGCCAGCACTGCGACTGGGTGCTTTCGTGAGTGTAGACAAAAATTCGCATGGGAGGTTAAGAGGGTTTGACGAATACGACTATATGGTCATGACATGAATAGGGTGAAGATCCTGTCGCGTACGTCCTCAAACCCTTTCCTCCAGTCACGTGTGGTACATACCCGTATAGCGCGGGCCGTGGTATACGGGTATGCGCCACAGGTGATTGACAGTTTATATCTACAGCCAGGAACGGCGACAACAGCCATTGGTAATTTAAATGCGAGAGCGTTAAGAAAAAGCAACATCGGCAGCGTTGACCCGACGAATGCAAATAATACAAATTAAGATTCCAGCTGCAGTAGGACCCAAGCATTCTGCGTGGCAATCAGGTATTCTACCACTGAGCCACGCCAGGTCTACAAAATGGTTTGGCGACACTGCCTGTGCAGGCGTAACGTCGGTGCAATGTCAATTGTGGTTGTAGTGTTGGCTGTCTAACTTTATAACCATAGCACTGCATATGTATTCCTACAATACATGCGTGATGTCAGGTTAACGTCTGTGGTTCCAGTGTTGGCTCCGCTTGCATAGCAGTGTAATAAACATTAAATGTTTATTCCTATAGATGAATCAGCAATCTATATTCAAGTGTTGCTCGACGCCGGAGGAATACACTAGCGAAAGTTACGTATGATATTCACATCATTGCACCGTAAAGTGTACTTTGTTTCGATAATACTCACGTATGTGCTCTAAAGTGAGTGCTGACGTTTCGCAGAACTTTTTTCGCAGCATATCGAGGCCTCTCTAGTTCGGCGCGATGCTGCTTTTATTGCTGGACTTAGTGTTGGTTTGTGAGGTTTCGCGTAGGCACCATATTGACGACTAGTGAAACGCAGCTTTGTAAGCAACCTGCCTTGTACGCATTCAAAGGGAAGCTGGCATTCTGCACCATTTATTTCAGCTTTTCAGCCTGCCATTGTATAGTCACACAATTGTGCGATAAACAGTTTATCAGATCAAAACTGCGGCCACTGCATATCTAGCAATTTGAAATATATTACCCTAATGGTAAGTGAAACACCCTCAATGTCGTGTGTACATCATTAAAACATGGTGCAGCTTTGATTATTTTATTAACGCTCTTTATAATAGTGAATCCGAAAGAAAACGTGTAATGCAAACGAGAGTTGACCGTGGGCCGCGGTATGCGGGTATGTGACATACGTGACCTGTTAGTCAGTGAAAAAAAACTTCATGGGAGGTCAGGCGAGGACGCGAACTCGTCGCGCACCTGGCTGGTCTCGTGGGAAAGAGTTTCATCGCGTAGGCACCTGGCATTTCATGTTATTCATGTCAAGATGTGTGATGTTCGCCATGGATGCCTATTCTCCTATGCCAATTTTGGTTTATACGAAGCCAACGAGGCGACCACGAGAGCACCAGGACGTAGGCGGATAGATAGATAGATAGATAGATAGATAGATAGATAGATAGATAGATAGATAGATAGATAGATAGATAGATAGATAGATAGATAGATAGATAGATAGATAGATAGATAGATAGATAGATAGATAGATAGATAGATAGATAGATAGATAGATAGATAGATAGATGCAAAAGTACCTTTAGTTCGCAAAGAAATGCCTCGCACTTAGTGGCGGTTCAGGAGCATGCACGGTATTGCTCGGAAAGTAGCCTTAGAATGCTTGCACATCAAAGCATTCTGCATATCATAGCCATCGTGTTGTCGGTGTTAAAGAACCCGACATTTCAGACACAGGTTCATTGCTTTCCCTTTATTTTTGCCCAAACTGCAATACTCGAAAATGTGCTGTATTCTGTAAGAACGTTGCGTTTGAACATCGTGACACAAAATTTAAGCTTTAATGTGGGTTTATATTGCAAAGTATCGATAAGGCGTCAGATTTTACGTAAAATGCTAAAAGTAATACAAATATAGATTCGCGAAAAATAACCACATAAGCCCAGTGTTGCGATATCTTCCCCCGAGTATATAAGCAACAAAGGCCATCGCATTTTAAAGAACTTTGTGCAGTTTTACGGTCATAAAACGAAATTTAATAAGGTGTATGGCAGTGGCAGTGTCACTCAACAAAATGCCACACAAAAAAACGGGAAAGTTCCGCGCGTTTACACAGTATACGGCAACACAGTACACGTAAACTCGTGCAGCGTCGTTGCGAAAGTCAAGGCCGCTTCCCAGTAAGCGCACTTCCAAAGGTCCCGGTGCAGGTCGCCTTCCGCCGAGTTAGGGTGGCTGGCCTGGAGCATGGAATCGGCGCTCATCATGCTGTATAGTTCCCATGTGGGTCGCGGTGTGGCGGTCAGCATTCAACCGTGGCGGTTAACGAACGCTGACAATTGCCGGCGCCCTAGAAAACCAGCTGCAGCTGGCGTTCTCGTAGGTGGAAGAAAACTCAATAGAACGCGTTGCTGGGCGAGTTGGTGCATTGTCTACAAATAAAAGCAGAGCGCGAAAAAGACGGGACACAAGAGACAAGAAGACGGGACGGGCGCTCACTACCAACTGATTTTATTACGAAAGAATTGGGGGAAAATATGGAGAGCGTACGTCACAAGCGCGCCTGCGCACACATCACAAAGCTAATCATCAGAACATCTACTGCATACTGCGGCAAAGCAATTGAAATTCCCGCTCAATTCCCGCAATTGAAATTCCCGCTCAATTCCCGCTCAATTGAAATTGCGTCAGCCGGACGTCAGTGTGCTTGCGGGAGCGGGAATTTCAATTGCTTTGCCGCAGTATGCAGTAGATGTTCTGATGATTAGCTTTGTGATGTGTGCGCAGGCGCGCTTGTGACGTACGCTCTCCATATTTTCCCCCAGTTCTTTCGTAATAAAATCAGTTGGTAGTGAGCGCCCCTCCCGTGTTCTTGTCTCTTGTGTCCCGTCTTTTTCGCGCTCTGCTTTTATTTGAAGAAAACTCCGTGGAAGAGGCGCCACTCGTCGTCACGGTCCAGGTCGTGTGTCGGCAGACGCAGAAGCGAACGCGCGTCTGGACCTGGTTCACTTGCACAGGACGACGGTGCACTACCAGTGGACGCACGGGACTGCAGACACCAATGTTGACCGATGTTGGCCTCCTGAGCCCGCTGCAGCTGGCGTTCTCGCAGGTGGAAGAAGCTGCGGAAGAGGCGCCGCTCGTCACGATGCAGGTCCTGTATCGGTAGACGCAGAAGCGAAGGCGCCTCTGGATCGAGTTCGCTTGCGTAGGACGACGGTGCGCTACCCGCGGGGAAGGTACGGGACTGCAGACACCGATGCTGACCGCTGTCGGCCACCTGGGCGTGCTGCAGCTGGTGCTTTCGCAGGTTGAAGACGCTGCGGAAGAGGCGCCACTTGTCGTCGTGATCCTGGTCGTCCTGTGACACCACCTGATCCAGCCACATCCAAGCACGTCTCGTTTGATGCACGTCCTGCAGGAAACCCCGCCGCGAAGCCGCGTCTGGATATGGTTCGCATGAGTAGGACGACTGTGCAGTACCGTAGGAGGTACAGGACTGCAGATGGTGCTGCGTGCATTCCCATGTGCAGCATCTGCCAACGATCTATTCGAGACTTTTTTCGTCGCTGCCCATCCCACCGCTGGATCTCTGTGCAGTCTTCCAGCCAGTCAACCATTGAATCGCCTGGGTTTGGAACGAGCTCCGTGCCATATGCGCGTGCAGGACGAACGCGCTGCACGACTTCCTTCTCTTCTACTTCTTCCTCGCCTTCAATGGCTCATAGCCGCTATGGTAGAGAGGACACGAGGCGGGCTGTCTTACCATATCGCTATTAATATGTGAGTAATCATGATTAAGCTGTGTCGCAACCTTCAGACAGACTTTTTTTAACGGCGGAACTTGTTAAGCTTGTCAAAGCCCCGTTTCGCCTCGACAAGAAACTATCATCATCATGAATGGCCTCTACCTTATATCGCATCTCGCGTCGCCTAGCGCCTGGCACAGCTGCTCCTGGCGCGTGCAACGCAGCAACTCGGCCGGCGCGCGCTCTATTCGTCCTCTCCCACGCTCAAGTGTTCGCAGCGCCGTCGACCGCCCCAGCCGAGAAAGACCGAACCTCCGGTCGCTGAGAGCGGTCGCGCTTGCTTGGTTTTCCCATTGCGCGCGCGGAAAACGTGCTCCCCGGGCTTTTGGTTGGTTGGTAATAACTTTATTGATAGTCCTGCCGAGCTTTCGCCGACCGGGCCTTGGGTCTCCCACGTGGGGACGTCTATGCGTTGCCTCACCGCCGCCTCGCGGGCCAGCTGGACAGCGCGAAGCTGGTCGCCGAGGATGGGGCTGCGCAAGGCAGCGGCCCACCGCGGCGGAAGGGTTCCGGAGTTAGCACCTTTCCGGTTTTTGTAACAGTCCCAGAGCATGTGAGTTAATGTGGCGACCTTAGTGTGGCAGACCTTGCATATATTTGTCGGGTATGTACTCGGATAGAGTCTGTTACACTGCGCGGGTTTGGGGTACGTGCGCGTCTGCTGTTGTCTGAGGGCCGCCGGCGGCGTCCTGTTCAGCTTGTCGCTGGGCGGAGGAAAGGATCGGCGGGCTAGGTAGAAGGTCTTGGCAATTTCGTTATAGCTCGTCAAGCGGTCTTGCTGTTGCCCCATAGACAACGGTCGCCGGCGCGGTTCGCGAGCTCGCGCGCCTTGGCGTGTGCCGTCTCGTTTAGGTTCCGTTGGTTTTCCGAAAACTCTCCCATGTGAGCCGGAAGTCACATGAGTCTGGTTTGAAATTCTACCGCCCGTTGGACTTGGCTATTGGCCGCGAGATCGAGCGGAGTCGCCGCCTGGCGGCGTCTGACTGAACCGCGCCTAGTGTGGATTGCTCCATGCGTCGTCTGCTAGACACGTTGTGTTTGCATGTGCGCGTACGTCATGCAGGTCCCTAAAAGGCGGTTTGTTCCTTTACGTTAGTGCGACTTTGACCGCTTGTACGTATGCCTAACGCGACGTAAAGAAGCATTTGGCCTTGATCGGCTGTATATGTACATGACCAGGATTTGGGGAGGTATGCACGTAGCGCCATCTGTCGTCGGGGACTGCGGTGGCCTGCCGTAACTGAATGGGAAATAGGCGAAAAAAATCATATCTGACGAAAAAATACAGATATCAAAAACGACTCCCGGTTCTATACAGCAGAGACTTACTTGAACATTCTGTTAAAATTACAGTGTGGCGCTACAAACCGCGTGGCTTCCCAGAGTGTTTAAAAATTTACAGTGGGGCCCCATGTATTTCTAATGGGCGGTGTTCAATTGTCCTGGGAAGCCACAGGCTTTGTAGTGCGATACTGCAATTTTACCAAAATGTTCCAGTAGGTCTCTACTATATAGAACCCCGAGTCGTTTTTGATAGCTTGCTTTTTTCAAGAGTATTGTTTTTGTTTCGCATATCTCCCATTCAGTTACGGCAGGAGGCCGTCGTTACCGCCGAGAGATGGCGCCACGCACAGATGTCCCCAAATCCTGGGAATGCTGCAATAAGATCAGCGAGTGCACTTGTCAAGAGGGCTGTGTAAGGTCGTCGTACCCTCCGTTCACGAGAGTTATATCAGTATAGGTGCCACTCTGTGGCTCAAGCGCATTGCAAAGTGCACTTGGCGTTGTCCTAAAGATGAGAAGTATTAAATCTCATGTGAATGTAGCCTTTTAGTGGCTCAGTGGTAAAAAAAGGTCTCTCATGCACTTGCGGGTTGTGGTTAGGTGTACAACTTCGGGGCTGTCGTTTATAGGTTACGCGACGAGCTTTACCCCCGTATTCAGAAACGCTCCTTCACTTGAACTTGACTTGCCACCGCCTTGAACGCGTTTGGAACGCGCTGCGTTTAGGCTGTGTCAAGGCAGCGCAAACGCGTTTCGAACGCGCTGTCCAAGGCGGTGGCAAGTCAAGTTCAAGTCGAGGAGCGTTTCTGAATACGGGGGTTAGTTGTCTATGGTCCTGGTCCCACTGCGCAGAAACATTTCTGTCAAGTCACGTCTGACACTTCGGTACACTGTCCGCTAAAAAGAACAGAAAATGGAATGTACGGAAATCGCAAAACTGGGTTACCTTGCGCAATTTTAACATGTGGCGAAATTTATACAAGAACACCCGTGTACTTAGAGTAAGGTACGCGTTAAAGAGCCCCGATGGTCAAAATCAATCCAAACGGCGTACTTTACATTTATGTCGTAGTAATTCCACGCGAAGCCACATCCTTTTTGCTTTACATTATCTTGAACGTTTGTGTTGCGTTGTAATAGATTGACGCAAGGCAGTGGACATTATTCGCGTGAAAAAAAGAAAACGCCAGGCCTGCGCTGAAACCGCAGCACAGTCACAGCGAAAGCTGGAAGAGCGGCGTTTCTAGAGCCCGTTGTAAGCTCTCTTGGGGCGACAATACAAGTACACTACAAAGGTACCCACTACGCCATAAATCACAATTTTTGTGAAGTTGAGAAGCACCTACTAAGCCATTATTCGTCATTCTGCGGAGAAGCGAGGCACCAGCTACACGTCTGTAAGGCATTATGTGCACTTTGTTGACGCGACGACTGATGACGATGAAGAAATATGGCTCAGCCATTTCTAATGGGTTGGAAGCTTTAAACGGCCCACCAGTTATGTAAGTTGCATTGGGTGACGCTCGGTCGCTATTTCCCTATCCCGTCATGCTGTATAACATACGTTGACGTGGGAGAGAGACGGGGGGGGGGGGGGGGGGCGAAGAACTTTACTGAGGCCCCGAGGAAATGGATCATGCGCTTATGGGCTTCCTTGGCAACCAATACAAGTGCATGCGAGGAACCCACTACGCTATAAATCATTGTAATTTTACTGAGACCCCGAGGAAATGGATCATGCGCTTAAGGGCTTCCTTGGCAACCAATAGAAGTGCACTTGCGAGGAACCCACTACGCTCTAAATCATTGTATTTTTACTGAGACCCCGAGGAAATGGATCATGCGCTTATGGGCTTCATTGGCAACCAATACAAGTGCTCTTGCGAGGAACCCGCTACGCTATAAATCATTGAAATTTTTGAGAAGTAGGGCAGCAGGCACTGTGCCATTTTTCGTCATTCTACGGAGAGCCGTGGTACCTGCTAAACGCATGTAAGGCATTATGCACACTTTGTTAATGCTGTGCCTGATGACGACGAAGAATTATGGCAGAGCCCTTTGTAATGGGTTGGAAGCATTCAACAACCCACTCGTTGCGCAATTCGCATTGTGTGATGCCTTGTTACAGAATTCGCGTTGTGCGACGCTTGATGCTTATTTTACTCACTCTTCTACCACGCTATATTGCATATGCTAATGTGGTGCCTTCCCGACATGAAGCCTGTATAGGACGTTTTTGCAAAGCAGTTTCAAGCACCGGCATGGCTCAGAGGTTGAATACTGGGCTCCCACGCAGAGGGCCCAGGTTCGAACCTCGTTCCATCCTGGAATTTTTTTTCTTATTTCGTTTTTTTTTCTTCTTTCGAGCGATACTGGTTACGGACACCGGCGGCGGCGGTGGCGGACAACTACGGCGCCAAAAACGGCCGGTGAAATGATCTCATAACAGCTTTCGCTGTAAAACGTACTTTGGTCCCGTGAAATAACCAGGCCTTTGTTCCGTTACTGTCGTGCAAGTAATTAATCTAAGAAAGTTTCGTGCTGTTCAGTTACCGTCATGTACTCTTACTAGAATAAACAAACGCCAGGCCTGCGCTGAAACCGCAGCACAGTCACAGCGAAAGCTGGAAGAGCGGCGTTTCTAGAGCCCGTTCTAAGCTCCCTTGGGGCTACTAATACAAGTTCACTATAGAAAGGTACCCACTACGCCATAAATCACAATTTTTGTGAACTTGGGAAGCACCTACTAAGCCATTATTCGTCATTCGGCGGAGAAGCGAGGCACCAGCTACACGTCTGTAAGGCATTATGTGCACTTTGTTGACGCGACGACTGATGACGATGAAGAAATATGGCTCAGCCATTTCTAATGGGTTGGAAGCTTTAAACGGCCCACCAGTTATGCAAGTTGCATTGGGTGACGCTCGGTCGCTATTTCCCTATCCCGTCATGCTGTATAACATACGTTGACGTGGGAGAGAGACGGGGGGGGGGGGGGGGGGGCGAAGAACTTTACTGAGGCCCCGAGGAAATGGATCATGCGCTTATGGGCTTCCTTGGCAACCAATACAAGTGCACTTGCGAGGAACCCACTACGCTATAAATCATTGTAATTTTACTGAGACCCCGAGGAAATGGATCATGCGCTTATGGGCTTCCTTGGCAACCTATACAAGTGCACTTGCGAGGAACCCACTACGCTATAAATCATTGTAATTTTTGAGAAGTAGGGCAGCAGGCACTATGCCATTTTTCGTCATTCTGCGGAGTGCCGTCGTACCTGCTAAACGCATGTAAGACATTATGCGCACTTTGTTGATGCTGTGCCTGATGACGATGAAGAATTATGGCAGAGCCCTTTGTAATGGGTTGGAAGCATTCAACAACCTACTCGTTGCGCAATTCGCATTGTGTGATGCCTTGTTACAGAATTCGCGTTGTGCGACGCTTGGTGCTTATTTTACTCTTCTATCACGCTATACTGCATATGCTAATGTGGTTCCTTCCCGACATGAAGCCTGTATTGGCCTCGAGGAGTTACGGAGTCGCCCTCTATCGGACGCGCCTCGATTGCGTGCTAGGCAGGATGCCGCCGGCGCGCTCCCCATAGGTTTTGCTGTCGGCGCTCTACAAAAACACCTCGCGGAAGCCCTCCAGGGCATTTCTGTAAGTACTGTCGAAATGAACTGTGTTCTTTACTGTCAAGATAATCATTTTCGACGAACTGAAAGCACAAGATAGTCTACAGTCGCTGTCTATTTGCAGAAAACCGAGCACCCGCTTCACGATGTCACCGCGTTGGAGACCCCTGAACCGGCTTCTTGCGTGGAAGGTAGTCACTCGCTGAGTGCAAACTATGTGAAATATCTCGTTAGAGTTCACTGCCTGTATAACCAAACGGAGCATAACAGAAAGAAGCCTCAAGCCAACGACCGCACGAGTTCGCGACGACTGACGGTGCCTCTACATGTATGAGCGTCTGCATGTATGTTCGTACTGATGGTTTCGCTTTTGCTACGAGCGCGTTTTGGCACCGCGCTGTGAACTTTAGGCCGCAAAACATGAGAATTTGTGAGTAAACAAACAACTACTGTTGCGCGGACGCTATCAGAGCAGTTCAAAAACAATTTCCTTACAACTGCGGCTTCGGTGCGCATGACAACTTTGTGATCTGCCGTCCCGACGATTCAGTGTTTTTTTTTTTCTTTTTCGGTCTAAATTCGGGTACGTTTCAATGTCATTTGACAAGTTGTCTCGCACTGCGTATTGATCGGTCTTCTCAGCGGGCAAATGCCGCTGCTTCTGTTTCTTTATTCAGCGCATTCGTTTCGTTTGGTGCTCACACAAAACGTGAGCAAATGCGACGCCTTTTTTTTAATGCTCCTTAATTATCGTTCCGTTTGCATTCCAGTGAACTTGCCGCTCTCTGTCATCAACAAATTCATAGACCAAAGCTTCACCACTTCGAGATTGCTGGTGGAAGGAGAACCAGTCTACGAGACCGAGCATGTAGTAGCATGCGACGCCTAGGAAAAGAAAGAAAATACAGTAACGCGGGAGAATCAGTACATCGACTGACAAGAAGAAGATGGCTTTCGCCTTCTAGTCATCTTTAACGAATGCATAAGGAACCCTGTGCGTTTTTTAATTCAACGTATCTAAACAATGACTTGCGCATCTGCAGCCGATTTTGTGGACGCTGAGCGCGGGGCCGACGACCAAGAGGTCGCATTGGAGGGTTCTGAGATGGCATCGCACGTGGTAAAATGTAGCGCTTTTACCATCCTGTGGCAGATAAGCATCATTTGCCGGCGGGAAGCGCGCGCGAGCCATCGTCTCAGTGCGCGCTGTCTGCTACTCACCGAACATCGCAGGCCCGACGCAGTAACAAAAGTCTTCGTCGCGGAAGTGCTTGTTGCACACAAGACTCGTAGCGCATGGCTACTTGCCGGTTCTTAGCTTTACAATCCATGCTTCACGCTGTTTCTTGTCCTGCGGTTACCAGTGCAGGCTGACACTGGGCTCCTTTGCGTAAGCGCGGCGCTGCGGCGCTGCGGCACCGAGCGGTAGAGCCCCATGTTCGTCGCCTTCGGAGGCAGTCACTCTATTACAATGGTTTCAATTGAGTAGAAAATGAGAGAAAACTTCCGAATTTGAACAGACCGCAGCGCATGTGGGACTTGAAACTCGTTTTCAAAGCACGCGGCAGTGCGCTACAAGCAGCCGACGCGGCCGCGGAGACCACGTGATCCTGCCAAGTACGTCACGCCGACGGTGGCGCCGGCGTTTCCAGTGGTGGGCCTCGAGCCCAATAGGACCTTTTTGCAAAGCAGTTTCAAGCACCGGCATGGCTCAGAGGTTCAATACTGGGCTCCCACGCAGAGGGCCCAGGTTCGAACCTCGTTCCATCCTGGAATTTTTTCTTGTTTCGTTTTTTTTCTTATTTCGAGCGATATTGGTTACGGACACCGGCGGCGGCGGACAACTACGGCGCCAAAAACGGCCGGTGAAATGATCTCATAACAGCTTTCGCTGTAAAACAAGCGTGTGCGTGTTAAACGCTTCTGTAGCGCTCGCTGTCAGCCACGTAGCTTTCCTCAGCAAACCTATCAAATGTCCTACATTGGAGAACTGAATGTGAAATGCGGATGAATATTTGAGCACGCAGTGCACAAAGTGCTATTTGAACTCATCGTGCAGGAATACGGGCTTTCTTTTTGTTGGCGGGTATCCAGATGAACAAGAAGTAAATACTTAATTCAGTCGCGCTACAACAGTGCGTCGTAGGTGGAACACAAGCTGAACATTTACAAATAAAATAGGAAAACGTCATTCATTGCGAAAAGCCAACTGTTGCCGAAGGAGAGCAACCCCGTTCGTTGACAGAATGCGCTTCTCTCACAAGTAATAGTAACGTTCGGCGCGCTTCGTGCTTTAATTTGGGAATGAAGAGCGCACATATTACCAGAAAGCTGCAGTCAACGCATTTTGTTTGCCGGAAATCGGGTCAAATCGCTCACAACGAAGCGCTGTTGTGTGCGTTTGCATACGCGCCGACGACCGCCTATTCACACTGGCGCGGCGACAGTGCTGCCACCTGTAACCCGATCTCGCGGCGAATTGCGCAGGATTCGGGCCGCTCGTCGCGAGACCCATCCTTTGGCGAAGTTTCTGACCGCTTGTCTCGAGTCGCAGATGACCGTCGAGCACGTCGGATCCGTGAGTGCGAGCGCCACCGCCACTTCCTCAGCTCCTTGTGCGTGCTCGCACGGTATACTTGCCGATATTCTCGTTTGGCCTTTCCGATCGACGACCGCGACCGCGAATCGTGAGCGTTCTGCGTATTCAGCGGCGTCAACGAACCGCGTCCCCATTTCGTCTCCGTAAGTGCGGAGGAGAGCTCTGGTCCCGGCCACTCTTCTGCCTTGGTTGTGTTCCGGGTGAACGTTCCGTGGAATCGGGTCAACCCTTAGCGTTTGTCGGATCGTGTCTGGAACGGCGACTTTCTGGCCTTGTGTGTGGTAACGGATGCCGAGACTTTCCATGATCTGGCGTCCCGCTCTCGTGCCCGATAGTCTTTCTAGTTGTGAACTGCGCTGCGCCTCGGCGATTTCGCTTAGCATGTTGTGAAGCCCAAGTTGAAGCAACAGGTGCGTGCTGGTAGACTCGGGTAGCCCCAGAGCTATCTTGTACACCCTGCGGATGAGGACGTTGATATCGGCTTCTGCCTTGTACCAGTTGTGGTACCCATTCACGCCGCTTCAGCGTGTAAGAGCTCGTGTGGGCACTACTGCGTCGTCTTTGGATGCCAAAACAAGCAGCGCAACAGGAGGATCTTAGCGCTGTCTGCGACGATCATGACGCGCCACGGGAATAGTGCCGTTGCGGTGTTTTCAGCTTCGCCGCGAGTGGATACTACTGTGATTGACGCAGAAAAACTAGGAGCCGAGTGAAAATTCGCAAGTGAGTACATTAACTGTGTATATTCTGTAGTGTGATGCCCACCTATTTCATTTTACGAACCTAATTTGAGTGACACGCAGCTGGGTTGAAGGCGCGGGCGCGAGCTTTGTGTGGGGGTGCACTTCATACCTTTGAGCGTTTCCTTCGAGGAAAATGTAGTGCAAGGTAGTGCACTACAGGTAGTGCGCAGGTAGTGCACAAGCAATCTGCATGCTTTGCCACTTTCAACGCAGTATTAAGCTTTAGTGCTTTTGATGGCATCGACACCTTCAAGATTTCGTCTTCGAAAGGTAGCAAATGGTACGGTGTTCCTCAACACCTGGCCACAATTTCGTGCTTTCATTTCAGTGTTTGATGCCCCCAAATTTATTTGGACAGGAATCATTCAGCTGCACATAATACATATATTGGCACGTAAGTAAACAGTACTCGCGCCATTGTCCTTTACGTCGTAGGCGTTGCGATAGCTCAAGCAGCTAAATTTTTAGCATATTTACACAGCACACATTTAATGAAAGACAGCTGGATTCCGCCCATTTCAATATCGACTTAACTAAGAGTAGCACAGTTTCGCTTGTAAAGCATCATCGTTACAAGATTAAAATCGCGTAGATAGCTTCGAAAATGGATCGATGAACGATACTGCAAGGGATACTCTCTGATAGCACTCTTTTGTGAGCAAGACGCATTATTGTAAGAGCGCTCGTGAAACAAAAATTACATTTCGCGAAGCTACCCGTAAAGCGTACTCTAATTATTACGCGATTCATGTTGAAATGATGAGTTTTCACAAAACTTTGTGCACAACTTGTAGTATGGGGCAGCAAAACATCGTTTCACTCTTTCCCGAGATGCACTGCAATTACGATTCACGCGTACTACAGCGAGGACGTTTTTGTACAAATCTAACAGCGTCCGTGCCTGATGAGATTGCTTCCGCAGCCTGCTCAGCACGTACTGTATACATTGTGAACTTGCATGAGCGAGGTGTTCTTGATGTTCTAATAACAACAGCGAAAATGTCCAGGCTAGAAAAGACGCGAAACACGCTCTCCGACGGGCTGAGTTTCGGGAGTTTCGCGTTTGATATGTGTACCGTCTGCTGGCATGGTAGCCCGGGCATGTTGTTTCGTTGCGTGTGCGATAGATGGCGCAATGAGCGACGCAAATATGGCGCTGCGCATGGAATTCGCTGTGTTCTGGTCTATTTACCAGCATGCAAAGTCAGGATTTGCCTACAAAGCAGGATGCCTAAAGTTTCTCCATTTCGGCCGACAAGTTCCACCCTCTCTGTATATAAGTATGCAATACTAAATTCTTGTTGCTTTCTCAATCTGCTTCATATTTTACATTGGGATATAATATCTGTAGCCTTTACGTCTCGCGCAAATTTCGATAAAAAGGAGTTCATCGGATCAAAACCGTGGCCACTGCATATCTAGCAAGTTGACAAATATTACCCTAATAATTGGTAAGTAGAACACCATCATTGTCTTATGCACATCATTAAAACATGGTGATGCTTTGATTGCTTTATTGACGCTCTTTACAATAGTGAATCCGAAAGAAAGTGTGTAACGCAAATGAGAGTTGACCGTGGGCCATGGTATGCGGGTATGTGTCGCACGTGACTTTTAGTAAGTGAAAAAACTTCAGCGGAGGTCTGGGGAGGACGCGAACTCGTCGTGTACCCGGTTGGTCCCGTGGGAAAGAGTTTCAGTACGTGCGCACCTCTCGTGTAATGTTAAATGCGAAGCATTTCTTAGCAAACCCAAGGCACTTTGAGCGTATCCATCCATCCATCCATCCATCCATCCATCCATCCATCCATCCATCCTTCCATCCATCCATCCATCCATCCAGCCAGCCAGCCAGCCAGCCAGCCAGCCAGCCAGCCAGCCAGCCAGCCAGCCAGCCAGCCAGCCAGCCAGCCAGCCAGCCAGCCACGTCTGTGTCTGGGTGTTTTCGTGATCGCCTCCTTAACTTAGTGTAGACAAAAAAATTACGCCATCTTCCGCTAAAGGGGACCATGAGACGATACGAAGCCGGAGCACTTGCACGATCGCGTTCCGTTGGCGTTCGTTGGGCATGCTACCGACCTCGGGCATGCTACCAACCTCGCGTCGTGGAACGCGAAGAGGAACACTACGCGCGTCGTGTCTTCCCTCTAGCCTGGCCGTTAATTCTCACAGGGCGAGCGGGGAACGCGGTCGACAGGCGCGCGAGAGGGAGGCAGCGTAGGAGAGGAGAGAGAGGGGGAGGGTACGTGCTGGCGCTCATCGCGGCGCTGCGCAGGAGAGAATTTCGGCATGTCGAGCCCGCATTTCAAAGGAGTCAACCGAAGCAAGCGCTGGACTGAACGCGCGCAGCGCTCTACCACTTGAAGGAGAGGAGACTAGAGGAGGAGAGTAGCGCATGCGCCGCGAGAGCAGAAGCGAGAACGCAGGAGAAGCGCAAGCAGGTGCTGGTAGAGAAGTGGAGAGAGTAACGCGCAGCTCTTGGAGAGAGGGAAGGAGGAGAGTTGCGCATGCGTAGTGTGAGTGCGGACAACCAGGCCGCGGGACATACCCCCGAGCAAGAGATGCTTCGCATCTAAAATTGGCATGGGAGGGTAAGAGGATTTGA